>NC_024800.2:10480509-10715194 GCF_000309985.2 Brassica rapa
TACAACAAATGTATTTTGATATATATTATATGCATCAAGTTATCAAATTTGGCAACTTGCCAAAACTGTTTGGAGCAAAGTTGTACTTCACGATCTTCATCTTGACGTCAGTTCAGTGTCGGCCCTGGCCACACCAGAAGAAGCATGGGCTTCCAGCTGACACGATAATAAGTATTTTCGTGGTCACATATTTATAAAAAGTGACTTTAGCCTAGTGGTTCTAAGAGAAATTACCAGTGCTAGAGGTGTTGGGTTCAATTACTCTTAACTGCATTCATTTATTTTGGTCCTAAATATAAAATGGGACACGCGAACATTTATATATATAGATCCTTTGGAGGTGCTTTAACTTCTAACTGGTCGGACCTAGCAGTCAATAATTAATTAATTACCCATCAATACTAACTTGTAAACCAAGAAACAGGTCACACTAAGCATTCCGAACTTGTGTAATCTGGAAATGTTATTAAAAGACTCGCTTCCTCGATGATGCAGACTTCTTGAAGACGACCCTCCTGGTGTTGTTCGTGGGAACTTTGGCATGGGCTTATCAGTCAATCCAACCACCACCGCCAAAAACCGTCGGCTCTCCAGACGGAGCCGCAGTGACAGCACCGAGGATCACACTGAGAGACGGAAGACATTTGGCTTACAAGGAGCACGGAGTTCATAGAGACGAAGCCAAGTTCAAAATCATATACATCCACGGCTTCGATTCTAGTATGCTCGACTCGCCTTTCCCCTTTTTCTTATCGCCCGTAAGTTCTCCCGCAAAAATCTCACAAGCTTGTCAAAACTACTTGTCTCTTTGGTGAAGTCAAGAGTTAATATCTTTGTGCATCATACTTTAGGCTCTTGTGGAGGAGTTGAGGATATACACTGTGTCATTCGACCGTCCTGGTTATGGAGAGAGTGATCCTGACCCAAACCGATCACCGAGAAGCATAGCATTGGATGTAGAAGAGCTGGCTGATGGGTTAGGACTAGGACCTAACTTCTATGTCTTTGGTCTCTCCATGGGTGGTGAAATCACTTGGGCATGTCTTAAGTACATTCCTCACAGGTACTTGGTTCTTCTGAGGTACGGTTTATGACATGTGTTTGAATTGATGCTCTGAGTTTATGGACTTTGTAAACAGGTTAGCAGGAGCAGCGCTTGTAGCACCAGCGATTAACTACTGGTGGAGAAACTTGCCAGGAGACATAACAAGAGAAGCTTTCTCTCTTATGTATCCTGCAGATCAGTGGTCACTTCGCGTAGCTCACTATGCTCCTTGGCTTACATACTGGTGGAACACTCAGAAATGGTTCCCAATCTCCAATGTGATCGCTGGCAACCCCATCATTTTCTCCCGTCAGGACATGGAGGTCTTGTCTAAGCTCGGATTCGTCAGTCCAAATCGGGTACAAAGCACATCCATAGTTGTTTAGTTTCACAAAGCTTTGTGTGGTTTTGCTAAAAGATTCTATATTTTTTTGTTTCAGGGATACACAAGACAACAAGGTGAATACGAAAGCCTACACCGAGATTTGAATGTTGGATTTTCAAGCTGGGAGTTCGATCCTTTAGACCTTAAAGATCCGTTCCCGAACAAAAATGGCTCGGTTCATCTATGGCATGGTGATGAGGACAGGTTTGTGCCAGTGAAGCTTCAGAGTTATATAGCATCAAAGCTTCCATGGATTCGTTACCATGTAATCTCAGGATCAGGACATTTGTTACCTCTTGTGGAAGGTATGACTGATAAGATCATCAAGTCACTTTTGGTTGGGGAGTAAGAGGTGAGTAAGTGAGAGTAGAGAAGCTTTTGCTTGAGACAGATAGTTTCTGCTTGCAATGGCTACAAGTACAAACTAATTATGATCAACTATTAAATAAGTGAGACTAGAGAGGATGCTAGTTTGAGTCAATGTGGTTTATATTTTCCAAGGATGATTAAATTGCTTGTACGATTATCATCATGAATCGACCTTGAACTAATTGCTTAATCTCTCAGTTTGATTTATTTTTATTGTAAACAACTGAAAGTTTCATTTTGCACACTATCTCGAGGGACAAGAGTACACTAAGAAAATAACAAAACTGTGATTAGACAAAACAAAAATGTAATTGTTGGTGTGTAAGAAAATATGAAGAAAAGATTAAACCATATTAGGACGCTGAGGAAGGAGAAGATTGTAAAACTTATTGTGCAAGAAAAAGCTCTTCCCTTTGTTATCAATTGCTTTTTTCCACCCACACCATCCACCATTCACTATCTTCTTGTGATCTTCACCACCTGTATAATGCGGATCCAAGATCAAGAACGCACAATCTCCGCTTCCTTCATCGTAATCCACTCCCAAAAGCGTGTATGCAAGAACACCACCTCCTGAAACAATCAATTCCCATTACAATACAGTTTGTGATGTGGGTTGAGTTCATCAGTCTAGATGTCCTCACATTCCTCTTATAGGTTTTAGCTCACATTAACGACTAGTGGAAAGATCCTTTATATGTATGGTTTTAAGTGTCACTTATGCTTTTGAAATACATACTATCTTGGAGGCTATTCACATCAATGTTTTTGTTTTATTCTAAAGGATTAGCTTGTGTAAGGTTAAAGTATTCAGAGTGATTTGGCTTGACTTACCGATCATTATTGGAGTTCCTTGGGTCTCAAAGTGCAGAGCTAACTCACGGCATTTCTCTGGGAGCTCGGATCCAGATCTGAAGTTCATGATTTTGCAACTTACCTGCATAGAGAAAAAAAGACCCAACAGTTTCTTTATGTCAATACTCAATAGTAGATGTTGAAATAGATTCCTTCTTAGCATATATATATATGTTGAAAGACAAAGGACGTTTAGAGTAGAAGACTAACACCAAGAAGTTTGTCCAACACGAAACTCAGCTCTATGGCACCAATCCACTCGCGAGATCCTACAAATGAAGGATCCTTATCACCTATCTCCACGAGTGTCTGCTGTATTTCCCTGAACATCCAAGAATGGTACTTAGAAGATCAAGTTATGAAGAGGAGTTATGAGTTCTTATTCAGGAAAAAAAATTTAACTGTTTCTTGCCTATGTGAAGGTACAGAGATTGATGTATAGTGTTGAAGTCTGAACCATGAGATGATAGTTTGCAATGATCGGTAAGCACAACCCCATCCCTAAACAACAATATAGAATTAATATTAGAAGCACAACAAGATATTGTATCAGTATCAGGTTATTCTATTGACACCATGGAAGAATGAGAAAATGATATACCGAGTCATCAAAGCTATCCTGAAGATAATGATAATACTCATAAGAGCCTTGGATAACAGATGCCACACCCTCCGATACTGCATTAAACGTTGCAAATTGAATATAATGAATAAATAGAGCAAAGAAATAAGAAAGACAAAGGCATAGATTAATAATACTAACCACCGCTGCTAGGGATTCCGATATGCACATCTTTGAGCTGGATGGAGCCTGACAATGCCCACGTTGATTAACAATTAGAGCCTGTGGAAAAATATTGAGATAAATAAGAAACTAGGCAGAGCTATCTACCTCTTTTCTTTGTGTTACTCCTTGAGTCATCATTGACAGACAGATCCAATGCATTAGCAGTTCTCAGAAGGGGACGGTCAAGTGGCAGACCAAGCCTCATGTGCAGAGATTTCCTAACATCGACTGCAAATAAAGTCAACGGCAAGAGCCATATGTAAATTAAACATCATAATATCACCCACAGTAAATTTTGAGAGTTCAAAAACATGGCAGAGTGCTAAATTGATGATTCTGAAGCTTTCCGATAGATACATTCAGTTCTACTAAGAAAAAAAAAGAGGATTATGTATCATTTCAACTTTAGCATGACTCTATCTATCATAACTCTCTTTTGAACGTAATAACAATAGTTACCTTGCTTCATTTCAGTCTCTCCATAGTTAAGCTCGTATATAGTTGTTATTGGATGTAACACTCCAGGTGGATTGAAGTGATAAATACGCAACTGTAAGAACAAACCGATTACATATAATTCAACGAGTGGTGATTGAAAAGATAACTAAAAACATGTCGTCTCAACATGGGGAATACTGAAAGGGATATAAAAGAAACGATATCCTACCTGAGGATGTTCCATCAAGAGGTGTGGTAAGATAATCTTTTTCAGGGAGTATAGCTGATCAACCAGAGCAGGGATAACTAAGTTAGAGACTGCGTGCATGAGTGGTAGTTCCTTGGGTGCATAAGTGAGTACATCAAGATTCAAATCAACAACAATGACCCTTGCTTCTTCCATAGCTGTGAGAAAAGCAACAACTTAAGAAATGAGAACAGGGAACAAGCATATTTGAGTTTAAATCATTTACATTCCAAGTGATTACCTGGAAAATATTCTGCAACAGGGGCACCAGAGGTTGGAGATTTTTCAGATCTATTAAGCATAAGAGATATTTGGATCTTATCTGCATTCTATGAAGAAGAAATTTCAGTAGAGACAAGAACAGCAATACCAAGTATATGTATTACTAACCTCTGCTGAATTTACTAGTGCAGCAGGTTTGCTGTTCAGACACAAATGTGAACATGATATAATGTCAGATACTTGGTCTTCGGCAGCAGGCAGACGGTTAATGTTTGACGCATCAGCACCAAAACCAAAATCTTTACCGCGGAGGACGACTGGCTTTGGAACATCTCCAGAAGCTTTCTTTAAGGTCTCGGCTATGTACACAACATTTGGTTCTTTAAACTGAGTAATAACTGCATCAACAGCTTCTGAAAACATCTTCTTCGATTCTGGTGGAAACATACATGACATCACTAAACTTGAGAAAAAAAAAAGAATATAAATAGAGCCAAAAGAAAGTAAAGAGACTGAGATTATACCAGAGGGAGAGCTTGCGGGAAAATAGAAAGGCAACTTGATGGGAAGCTCACAGTGAAGTAAGCAACCATTCTCCCATAGATACTTTCCAGACTTATCTTCCTCATACACAATGGAGGCAACAGGCTCTAGCTTTGCTAACTTCTCGGTTTTAGAGATGAAGAAGTGAATGGCACCGGTTCCTGCATCCACACTAGCTCCAACTATCTTCTCGTCATCTAACTCTCCACCTTCAGATATACTCTTACGCAGTCTACGAGCTGCCCTGACCGCCTCAAGCGCGCTTTTCTCAGCGTCGGAGTCCCCAACTATCAGACCTCCAATGACCTCAAAACCTTTCGGTAACAACTTCCGCAGATCATCTGCTTGTTTATAGTCATTCAACAAAGATTACTAATACATACAAGAACAGTGAACACAAGAGAACTCACATTAAACTCAAGAACACTAGAACTGATCTAAGAGAACGATGATCCATTAGAAAGTATTGATCTTTCGATATCAAAAACAAGAATCATGCAATTGAGTTCGATTCTAGATAAGCTAATGGCAAGACCCGTGTGGAAGACGGCTTCTACTTACCAGATTCTTGATCGAGATCAGGAGACTGATGGATGCATCGGAAGGTGGAGACGACGGTGAAAGGCGGGAAGAATGGGGAACCAATGAGCCATTGGAGAGCTCCTGGTTGGTTCCCAGAAGAGAGAAGCAGCTTTGGGCAAAGGACTCGTACGGTCGCTGTCTCGCACGAAGGAGGAGCCATCGGATCCAACAAGGCAGGTTCAGTTTTATTTATTTTTACTTGTGCCTGTCGTGAGAGAGACTTATTTGACGATGTGGCGACTCTTTGTTATCTACATGGGCCGGATCCAGTATAGACCCATGATTCTAGGCCTATTTATATTAGACTTCTTCGAAAGTGGTTGTGGATAATTAATAGGGTTGGTTAATTTGATGAATGAGAATACTCGGAAAAATATTAATTTTGTACTAAGAGGATAAAGAAACAGAAAGAAGAGAGAGGAAATACTATGGTTAGTTGGTGAAATAAAGTTTTTTTTTGTTATGGATCAAATTTCCCTAATTAATATTGCTTTTTTTTAATTGAATGCTAATCCAAACATTGTTTATTTAGATAATATTTGAAAATTGAACATATATGGTTGAACGCAAGAATTTTACATCACTCAAGTTTTGAGGATGTCCACATCAATAAAAAATTCTCAACCAATAAAAATGATTCACTACCATTATTGTCATCTAATCGTAGCTTTCAAAAGTTATCTAACTGGTTTCTTCTTAATTTTTTTGATAATTTGTTTTACAAGCCCATATCATGGTCCAAATGATCTGCAAAACCTATTATATCAATAAAAGACTCATCGACTTCGTTCATCGGATAAATCACATATGTTTTTTCACTTTCTTTGTTTCTCAGCTGTAACGTCAGGCTCCCACAAGCCTATATCATAAAATTTACTCACTATGTTCTATAATAGTTGATGTTTTGGATGGAGGCATAAGACATACATTTTTTTCTAAAAAGTAACACTAAAATATAAAATAAGCATGATTCAGCTAATCATCAAAAAAAATATTATAAAACATTATTGGTCACACTGTTTTCAATAAAAGTTAAACTAATTTAAAAATATAAAACATCATGTATTTTGAAACATCAAAAACTCTTCAAAACATCATCTATTAAAACAGAGAGAATATTATTTACTGCAACAATCAAGAATCATGGAACTGTTTCCATATCACATGTTCTCACTTTATACATATCGATGATCAGTTCTCCTTTCCTTCTGCACAATTCACCAAAACAATATAAAAGAAGCAGGCAATGACCATCAAAACAACAAATCTGCAGTGGAGAGAAAATAACAAAATACATCGGCAGTGAGCGATCCACCAGTTACATGGCCTCAACTTACTCCCGAAACAACGAAGCCTAGATCGAATTTGGAATGGCTGATAAGTGATAATCGTAGTACCAGGTCTCCTTTGACAATTAGGTATCTTCCTCCTCTACAAAATTGCTATTTCATGACATAGTTTCTCTTCTCTTTTGATTACCTGTTGGTAGAAAGCAATAACGCCACAAGAAAAGCCTTGAAAGTTATACATGCTCTCCTTCAAACACTGTATCCTCTTCGTATCTTCTCTCTTCTCCGTCTCCCATACTTTCTCATTCTGTATTTGCGTCCATCCTTCTCTTCTCTTATTGGTTCGACTGCATAGGGTTTTGGAAACATTATGCCATTTTTAAATTTGGAGTTTAAGGCTGAGCTTGATGATAGAACTGTTTAATGTAACAAAGCAATACACGAAAACGGAGACGAGATCGAGACGAAAGAGAAACAGAGTATATGCTATTGCTAACCCATGATGAAGAGAAGGATAAAAACACAGAGATGTTACAGTTTCTTTATGAAAATCAACATATACTCTGCATCAGTATCGTTTAGCCGAGAGGTATAACTTTATTTGGGTTCCCTTAATGTGCTTGCCTTTGAAAGAATATGGTTTTCTATCATCATAACCTCAATCTTATTTTCATCAATCATTTTGTATTGACTTTTGATCACCAGGAACTTCAGGTGCTTCTGTAAGATGAAATCTGAGTGATTTTTCAGTGGAAGCTTCTTGAACGAGGAAAATTTGGTCACGTCTGTCTTGTTAGGGAAAGGCATGTCAGTATAACTTTCATTCATTTCCCTATCTTTGTTGTTATGTTTACTTTGTTGGAGTTTGTTGTTCATGTTATACAAACAAAATTTAACCTTCATTCAAATCTTTTTATTGTTTTTCTCATCAAGTTCTCACACATATATGCAAATATGAAACATGGTTCTTTCCAAGACCCTACTTCACCAATTTCAAATTGAACATCATCTTAGCAAAGAAGTAGAAATTCAGTCTCATCTCCATATAACCCTAATATACATCGGCTTATATTTGCTTAGATTCAAGATAACATCTTTGGGAAGAAAGAACATTTTCTATTATGCTAATAGACGTAGCCAGAATAGAATGACATTAGAATATCAAAGAGTATTCAATGACAGCTAATTTTTTTTTGTCATTAATTTACAGTTTTGATTGGTTAGCTAAACAATTTTACATTGTTTTTTTTTTGAAAAATATTTGTGCTGAAAATCCAACCTTCGGTTATGTTCTAAGTTTCTCAAAACTTTCATCGTGAGGTTTAAGTAGAGGATGCTTGAGGAAGAAGATGAGAAGGTTTTTAAAATATTACTGAACTCTCGGGACAGTGACGAAATAACACAATCAAAGTGACATGTGAAAAAATCAGTGCAAGTTACCAGAGAAGAGACTCTGAGAAGCCAACCGGCGACTACTTCCTCATAAAGCAACCCAATCACCAGAATTTGCAGAATGTTTGTTACACAATATAGCCATGGAAACCAAAGGGAGTAAATTGTCATTCATTTTCTAATTGCTTCAGTAGTCTGTGTTCACATCCACTTATCCTTCTCATTCTAAGAATGTAATATTTATTCCAGATTTATAAAAGAAAAAGCAAACCACCATTTGTAGTAAATATCTAAGGTTTTCTTTTTTTCTTAAAACATATTATGGTATGGGAGATAAAGCTAGCATCAAAATGATAGCTGAAGTCAATACTAAGTTTCATTTATATAACCAATTTTCAGACGAAAATAAAATCAGTTTTAATGCAAGATGGAAGAATAAACTATGAAGAGTTATGTGTGATGATGAGAAGTGGTACTACAAAGTAACAAGGAAAACTTCATTCCAGTCCAAGGAGGAACTGAATACTATTAGATGAACATTTGTTTGCTTGATATCAAATGCATAGGAGGAATCCATGACTATTTTATGCACATAGATACATATATGCATGCATATGTTACCAGCATAATCATTGTGAACTCAACACTTAATTCAATTGGACATAATTCAACATCACACATTGACAATCTTATCAACGCAAACGATCTGGTCTGGTCCATACCTTCAGCCACTGCTCCCATAAGTTTTGTGATGATCACTCTACTTCTATGATTTACAAAGGTGTTAGAAAGTACTAAAGACGGATAATAGAGTGTTATCATCAAACTATCCATTAGGTTTTCTTTATAATCTTGTGTAAACATTGTAGAAAAAACTGATAATTACCTTTAAAATAACTTTATCGGTTTCACATATAGAAATTACTGAATCAAATAAACTCCATAAAATTACAAATAATCACAAAACTTGTAATGCAATAACCTTTTTAAATTTTAAATTTAATGTAATGCGTAAAGTTACTTTTGGAAAATATATTCCCAAAAATAAATACTATATTTCAAATCTATCTGATTAAAAAAGTGATTAAATTTCTAATGGAAAAAGGAGCTAAGATGATCAAGTGTCAAAAGAGACGAGTTATGTCTTCTAGGGTTATCAAGACATAACAACATGATGTTTGTTTAAGACAACTCCAATACTTATGCTTATGCTTGCCTTTTTGACATGTCTATTATATTCCATTGTTTCATTTTCTTTGGTTAGTTTTTAAGATTCATCTGTGCATATTTTTTCTTAACGTAGTGAAGGAAAGTTCATGTCTTCTTGTAGTGGAGACTGTGGAAGATTTCTTTGTAAATGATATTCTTAATCATTGATCTAGTTTCTCTGCTTATTTTCACTTCAAATCTGCAGTCCATTTTTTTTAGATAACACTAGCATAATATATTCTTCACAATATCTGATTCTACAGTTTTCTTATAAAACAATACTCAAGCATCATTCATCAAACCACATATGGCACACTTTTTTAATGATATTATTCATTACGAATTCAGTCATCACTCAAGCCAATCTTGAAAGCCGACCTGTGAATTGCTTACCTTCTTCAACTTTACACATTTTTTGTCCAAACCCTTAAAACAACTGGAACAACACATTAGAGATTAATATGGATTCCCTATAACTCTCGTCACATTAATCATAATGTCATGAAACTCACTACTCTATTTTTTGGGTTGTAGCTTTCGAGGTCGACAAAAATCAGAAATATGAAAAGCTTTTTCTCTAATGCTGCTTTCACCTATGAAGCTTAGAATCTCTTGCCCCGCTTTACTCTAAAGACCTTGGTGGCTTTGATACTTTGCAGCAAGAACAGGTGAGACGTGGAAAGTATCACTGACACAAAACATAACAATATACATTATATATGGGTTTGGGGTCTTTGTTTCAATGACATTTTAAATTTGATAGAACAAGTATGAAAAAATCATAGTCAAAAACTTTTTTCATACAACTATAACAAAAAAAAAGTTACATGAAAGACCTCAAAATGTTAAACCTTGAACATTTAAGTTTTCTTCTACACAATTTTTTTTTGGTTAATGATAAGGCAGTCCATACTTTCTGCAATCAACACCAGAAGCAAACAAAGTCATGAAAGGTGTCATGAAAGTATGTCTTTGGACAAGATTATGTGATCTTAACTGAGTTTTTTGAGATTTGGTGATTACTTTGTTGCTTTTGTTGAGCACTGGATAGTGATATTCACCTCATCTCTCATGCTTTCAACTTGGTTGTTTGAAGATTGTACAAGATCTTATCAATTAGAACAACTATTCATTTTTATTACTGCAATTTTATTTCTTTACATTCTTTGGAATTTGTGTTAGACTTTGGAATTTTATATTAGGATAAGTAATCAAATTGCTTTTATTGAGTTCGAGCGTCGCTAGCTCCGAAGTCTAAGGAACGGAAAGTCAACGGCCAACAGTTAAGATATGGTCAACTGTCGTACTCGAATTTTCAACAATGCAACTTTTGTTTTAATAGAATAATAATCTTCATTATAAGTATTTGGTCATTTTGGAGAAAACTTGTATCCAATTAAGAGATCATAATTTTTTTTAATGTCCCTATAAACTTGGATCTTCAAAATTAATTTTTTTTAATATCCTAACTAATACTTAGGTTTATGGTTCAGTTATCATTGTTTAAGATTTGCCAAATGTTTCAAAAACAATTTCACATCTATCGCAAAGAAGTTTTTGATATAAATAAAAGTTTAATATTCATTCAAAAAATATCCCAACCAACATTATCTTCTACAACATCTTGTATATATTCTATTATAAAAAGTTACAAAAAAAAAATCTTGTATATGTTCTATTAAAATAGAATCAATATACAGAATTAACATTTTGTTTACTTCTTGTCACTGAAAATTTAAAATTTTAATGATAATATTGTCAAATTAATTTTTAGTTAATTAAATATTTTTTACATTTATACAAAATAATATATATCATTTTCTATTGTAAAGATTTTGTAAAACTTTTACTCTTATGTTTAAGATAAAGCAATAATATCTATAAATATTACCGAAATATTTTTTTGTTATTAGCTATATATATAGGTTTTATGAAAAAGCCCTTTGTCAAAAAAAAAATATAGGTTTGATCAACACAGTTGACCAAATTTCGTCCAGAATTTTATATCCGACAAACAATTACTAACTAAATTAAGTTAACTTGTGTATAAGATAATTTCATGACGTTTGCAGGAGTAAACCCTAAAGCAATCAAAATGGTGTAACTACAATTAACATAATTAGTTAAAGTGTCCAAGGAACAACTTTTGTTTTTGTTAATATATCCCCAACTTGTTAAAAACTCAACTAAGGACAAATCCCAGTAAAGTGAAACTTGCGCTAGAAAATATGTTTTCTATTTTAAATTAGTTTGGAACTATCTTGAATTTATGGAAATACCTAGATTAAGTCAGGGAGTTGCAGTCTATAGATGGATTTTTTTTTTTTTTGGACATTCAATTGAGCTTTAATTTGTATGTTTAGTTAAATCAAGAGATTTAAATCAAAATATTGGTAAAAATAAAAACTCTAAAATATTTAAAACATTTGCTTTATATATAATTTAAATTTAAGTTTATATTGCTGCACATGACGCATGAAAACTAAAATGGGTAAAGTTAAGTTTTGGGTTTGACCAATGAGATGCATCCCATAGTTATTAGTATAAAAAATCTGCGGTAATAGATTATAGAAGACAGTCGTCTGTATATTAATTTAGAACCGTTATCTTCAGTTTAAAATTTATTTAAAAAGTGAAATAACCACATGATAGAGTTCATTTTTCAATTTTAATCAATTATATAGTGGAAATAGAGTAGTGGGCAAAAAATAAATGCATTACTAGAGTTTGAACCGGACATTCGTGCGGGTATTTTCTATTTTATAAATATATAGCGTTAATATTATCATAAACGTTTTAAATATATGATATCTATTTTAATGTTATTTATTGTGTAGCTCTATCATGTTATTGTTTAGGCTTCTTATTCGATATTACTAATATATAGTGATCGATTTTATACTTTTATTTTGTTATTATTTATTACCACGACAATATATTTTAAAAATTTATTTAGTTATATTATAAAAAGGATATTTGCTTAGAAAATTTTAGATTTACATGTTGTGTTTTAAAAATATATTTTAACATTTTATATTTTTGGGATTCTATACATAAATATATTGTTTTATTTAAATAATATAGCTTAGTATGTTTTATACATAGTAGCATCTTTCATATTATTTTAGTAAATTTTAACGATAAAGTATATTTTTGGATGTTATGGTATTAATTTTTCTTATTTTCTGTTATTAAATTAAAAGTTCGAAATATTATTTTATTTTCTATTCTTACAACATAATTGGTTTTGTATTACCTTTTAAAAAATAATACTTTAGCATCTATGAGTTTGTCTTTTGTAAAATTTGAATATTATCATTCTTGTTTGGAATATTTGTTTTTAAAATTGTATATTTGGTGAAAGAAATTTAAAAAGTTACATAACTATTTATAAGTTTGGAAGATTATATGAATTTTTATTTATATTACTAAACTAATTCATTTTTAAAAAATATATTTTTTCATAATATTTATCTTTTTAAACATATATTATTATAATTAAAACATAAGTTGAATTTATAGTTAACTTTATTTTTAAATTAATATATTTAATAAATTATTAAAATTTCAAAGTTTCTAATAATATATCTTGTAAATAATACATAAACTAAAGTTTACTTATATACTATCATATTTTCTTATATAATAATTTTTGATTATATATTGTTGTGAGTTGCAAAATAAGTAAAAATATAATATATATAGTTGTAGATATAAAAGTTTAAATATGTTCATAATTTTACTTTTGTATAAAAAGATGAGAAATTATCACATATACTACATTCATATTACCACTTTTCATGTTTACACTAACCACTTTTACTCTCATTTTTATTGAAGGTAAAAGATATCTATACCCCTAGTTTTAACTAATTTAGACTTAGGGTCTAGAGTTGAGGGGTGGGGTAGAGTTTTTGGAATGTGAAATTTAGGATTCTAATAAATATATAAATAAAAACTTTAAATAAATTTAAAAATAGTTTCAAATGTAATTTTTTATTTTCAAAAATAAATTTTGAAAAAAAAAATTTGAATAAAAAATCCAAAAATTGTTTTTATAAAAAAATCGAATTTGAAAAAGTATAATGGTATATTTTATTCCAATAGTATATTTTATTTAAATAATTATTTATTATATATATAGAGTACAATGGTATAAGAGTCTTTTGTCACTTAATGAAGAAAATATTTTTGAAAATGTCTTTTTAGTGGTGGTAAAGATGAATAATGGTATCATGAAAGTGTTAAACATGAATTCCCACTAAAAAGATTACATAGTTTACGAATTCTAACCCATTTTAAAGGTGAATGATAAATATTTATTTAAACAAAAAAATTTTTTCAATAAAATAGGTTAATTTATCAATTTAATTTAATTTTATCATTTTTAGTTTATATATTACTTCTATTTTAATATAATATGGACTATAACTATAAAATTTATACATAATCGAATTTATTTATTTTTTATTTTTATAAATTAACTTTAGTTTGTAGTAATATTATATTACTAATTAAAAAATTAAATAATGCATTGTTTTATAAAAACATTTAAAACTTTTTGTAGGATTTAGTTAGATTTGTTTAAACATATTTTGTTATAAATAAAAACATAGTTCAATTTTATAGTTGAAAATTTATTATTAATATTCTTATTGATTATTAATTTTTTTTAAAGTGTTATATATTTGATTGATTGATATGAATAATCAAATATGACTTGTTAACCGTAGATAAAATTAATGATTCTATTTGAATTTTTAAGACAAACATATATTTATAAAAATCAATATATAAAATTTAATGAGAATTGTTGTGCTATATTATATATAAAAACATAGAATGTAATTATAATTATATAATCTCCCTCTTACTAATATGTAATGTTACAATAATATAGTATTGTTTTCTATTATATTTACTAAATAGAATTGTAATTATATAACTAGATCTTGATCTGCACAACTGTGTAGGTGATTATTTTTATTTTTATACATATAAATATTTGATTTACATGATTAGTGGTATATAATTTTAATATTTACAATATTACTATAAGTTTAATATAATATTTTCAAATATAAATTTTTTATAGTTTGTATGCAGTAATTTAATTTATTGTTTCAAATTATTAGTGATAACCCTCTTATTAAAACATGAACACTAACTAAAATTTTATATTATGTGATATTTACGATAAATTGTGTTCAATTAATATTAATTTAGATATTAATTTCCTTAAGATTATACTTGTATTTTCAATACTTTAAAATGTTTGCTTTAATGAAAAATGAAATATATAGTTATATTTCAAATAAAAAGATATGAAAATGTTATTCAGATGTAATTCAGATAAAATATGGGAATATGGATTTGATCTTTTTTGAATAATTAAAATAATTTAAATATGTATACAAAAATTTATTTAAGTAATTTTCTAAGGCATGGTGCAAAATAAAATAACACACATGAAAAGAACTTGTGACTTCTATTTTAATAGTATAGATATCTCTCTTTTTTTTCATCTCTCCTTAGAGCACCAACATCGATCAAAACTTGTAGAATCGTCTTTACCCTATAAAACAAAAAGGTTTTAGCCAATAGAAAAGTAATACAAAAAAAAGTATCTTCAACACAGTTGAACGTTTCGAATCGTCTCTGGTGATTATTATGTCTCTCTCCTCTTTTCTATGTACTTTTATTATTTTAGGTGTGAGAGATTGGGTGAGAGCCTTTCACTAATGGTATAGTGTGCTCTTAGCTCTATCAGTCTCTCACCTTCTTTTCCATTTTTTTTTCTATCTTTAATATGTAATGGTACAGTAAATATTGTAGTACTTTATTCTATTTGCAAAGCATATAATAGAATTGTAAGTATACAATTCCTCTTTTTCTCTCTTTTTTCTCTGTCTCTTCAAGAATGACAATATTATCCAAGTTAGTGACAAATGATCACATCACTTCTTTACATACAGATACATTGTTGGTTTTTTTAATCTTCCAATCCTTATATACATTTGACAAATTATCTCCAAGATATACCTACCATAGGTTTCCCCCCAACAAATTTAATAGGTGGTTTGCATTTTTTTTTTAGTATGATATTGAAGATCCATAAAATGTCATTTTAGACGCTTTTTTTTTTTGGATAAAATATCAAATTGATTATAAGAATGAAAGAATATGGTCATTTACAAGTGGTTAAAAGGTAAGATATATAGCAGCAAAGAGTAAACGATCATTAGTAGACCAAATGCCACTGTGCAAACTCAGTCATAGATAGCGAACTAACATCGCAAGAGATCCTCATACTTGTGTGCGGCTCCATATTTGAGCCCAATAATGCGGTTACGGATGGTTCGATCAATATATCGACACATCTTCTATGTTCCCATCAAACTTGTTCAATGCCGGCGAGCATTTCTCTCCCTCCAGATTAGATACACTGTCACTTGGAACGCTAGACGGATCAGAACATAGTCCATAGCTGAGAAGGTGTTACCCTGTAGACCAGTCATGGTATCATTCCAATCCAGCGTTATACTGCTCCCTAGAACTCTTCCAACAATACGTAACCACACTGTATACATGTAAGGACACGCGAAGTACATGTGGTCTCGAGTTTCATCTTTCTCACCACAGAAGACACAAGACTGCTCCACGTTCCACACTCTCATTCTAACTCCAGTTGAAAGACGGTCCAGCACAGCAAGCCAAGTGATAAAAGAAAACCGTGGTACCCCTGAGCAAACCAGATAACCTGTGACCAGGAGACTTTATTCTTCCGCAAACGCAGTTGTTCCCATGTATTCTTACAAGAGAAAAAACGAGAGTAAGTATCCTGATTCTGGCGCCACAGAAACCGATCTTGTCCTCCCCTATATCAGGTTGTTCCTCAGCCAAGATACACCTACAAAGGCAACCATGAAGCCTGCTTCTTCTACTTACTCTCGATTTTAGACGCATTTTTACAAATTATGGAAAGCAAAATCACTTATAAAATTATAAATAAAGCTATATTATGACGATTTGAAAACTAAAATAGACTCCCTCCGTTTCAAAATAGATGATGTTTTGGAGAGTTTTAAATGTTTCAAAATACTTGATATTTTGATATTTGTATATTAGTTTTAGTTTTACAGAAAACTGTGTCACCAATAATGTTTTATAGTTGTTTTTATGATTGGCTGAATTAGTTTTATTTTATATTTTTAATGTTACTTTTCAGGAAAAAAAGTATGCCTTAATTTTTGTGTATTCACTAAAATATAAAGTATTTTGAAACAGAGGGTGTACTTCAAAAGAAAAATATATTTTAATATGTATTGCGTGAAAAACACCAATAATGTGAACAATACGCAAGTATTCCATAGCGTACATAATTATATAGTATATTCGATGTATACTTTCGGAATATAAAATACCTCTACTACTAAACATTATGCAATTTTAATTGGTTAGACATGATAGTTCAACAGAGTAGCTGTCAGAAAATTTTGATTATAACCATATATAATTGTTTAGTAGGTTTTGTTTCATATTGATAGACGAAATCAAAAGTCAAGTATTGATGGGTTGCATTACGATAATATGCTATTCATAGAAAACAAAAATGGTTGAAAAGAGAATATATTATTTGATTCATTTGTCTGAATTTCGATGAAAGAAATGTTTGATAAGATGAGAGGAGGTGAAACTATTTTAAATAAGATCTTATGGGTATCTATGCTAATATAATCAAAAGGGATAAGAACGTTCTATCGTCCTAGACCAAAAAAAACGTTCTATCGTCATATGGAAATATTCTAATATATAAAACCTAAAATTATGGAGATTTTTACCTCTAGAGACACTTTTTTACGTCTAATCTAGAGTTGTTCAATATGGTAAAACCGAACCGAACCGAACCGAAATAGACAATATGGTTTAGTTTTGGTATATACCATATAAACCGAATGAATATAATTTTATAAAAACCGTAGGATTTGGATATAGTTTGGTATATAACCATTAAACCGATTAAACCAAATAAACCAAATAAAACTGATTAAAAGTAGAAACATGTAAATATGTATCTATTTTATAACAATACATGCAAGTCTATTTGTTACATAAGTCAAATTTGTGTTAATAACTATTACCATAATTTTATAGTAATAAATAACCTTAATTTGTAAAACATTTGAACTATAATTAAATAACAATACATCGCAATTTAGACATCTTATTTTCTAAGTCTTCTTTTGATCTTTTTTATTTATTTTAGTCTTCACTAAATTAATATGAAGATTATAAATTTGATGGACAATAATTAATGAAAAATTTTCACTAACTTTTTTCTTATCTGTAAACAAACAGAGTTTCGTGTTCAATTGAAAAAGCATGACTTTAATGAACACTAAATTTTGTTTCATATTTTTATTTTCAAAATTTCAAGCTTTCATTTTAGTTATAGATTTGATTATTTTGTTTGATGGTAGAAGCATTTTTACTTTTTTGTTCATTTATTTGAACATGTAATATATTTTTAATAAATGATTGTTTTGACAATATGACTCTAAAATTCATATAATATAATCTCAAACTAAATAATTATATTTTTTTGGTATAAAACCGAATAAACCGAAAACCGACGGTATATATACCGAGCCGAACCGAAGTAAATATGGATTTAGAATGGTAGTTATATTTTACTAACCGAAATACCAAAAACCAAAAAAACTGAACCTAAACCGAACCTAAACCGAACCGATATCCGGATTGAATACCCCTAGTCTAATCTATTAAAACAGAAGTACAAATTAAGATCAACCTTAAATTTGCACAATATTTACCACCTAATATCATTGAAATAATTAAATGAACCTACTTTTAAGTAATCTTTGTCTTTTCCAAAATTAATGAAGTAATAATTACTCATAATTCTATGTTTTTCATATCTTTTTAAAAATTAATAAAATATTTCCTAAATTAAATTCACAATCAATTAAATATTAATATTTTAACTTATAAACATTCATGAATATCAATAATATACACAAAATATTTATGTAACAATATAAGTTATATTTTTGTCTGATTCTCCCCCATAATTCACGTTACTCTTCTTTTTTTTTGAACAAATTTTTCTTCTTACCAATATAAATATATTACATGCACCATTATAATTATTTACAAACTTACCATATAAAATAATTTATTAGACATTATTATAAAATTTTGATCCACAAGTAAACAAAATAAAACATTTGTATAGACGCAAGGATCATATTCAACAAATGGTGGTAATACAATTGACGGTTTACATGATAAAATAAAATTTAAAAGAATATAAACTTAAAAATTATTATGCTTATAAATGTTATTAAATAATTATTTAACCATGTAAAATTTTAAAATACATATTATCACTTAGACAAAATATATATTTATTTACAAAAATAAAAGCCAACATCTGCAAGGCTGTGGTTTAAATGTACACAAATTTAAACCCATTTATAATTTCTTATCAGTTACATCAAATTTATAATTTCATTTTATTTTCAATCTTAATTTGTATATGTTCCAAATTTCATAGAAGTTTAACAATAATTTTATTTTCTTACAAATATTATAACTAATGTTTCATTTATAAATAGCATGCTAATTCACAATTGTCTATTTTGTACTTTTTATTTAAAAAATCTGTTAGCTATATATCTTAGACATGCATCTTACTATAAATGTTAGATTTTTATATAATACCTAATATCGATGATACATTTTGCGCTAAAATGCTAAAATATAAAATCAAGTACAAATATAACATTTACATTTACAAATATGACTACATTAACGAATCTCGTATATATTATTTGAGAAACATTGCAACATTTTTTTGTAGTCACGTGTCATCACTAGAATGATTCTTAGAATCCTTAGAGAAATATGTTGTTCCATCTAAATATATAATAAGCCTTTTATTAAACCACAATAAATACATTATTAATGTGGTTCATTATTTCCTTAAATAAGATTACGAAATTGTCTAATGTGGCTAAAATATATATGACAATTAATGATTTTGAATAATAAAGATTTGATAAAAATAAGTATGTATTATAATTATATTTGTTTAATTTTAAGCTATTAAAATAAATTAAAAAAATCATAGTAACCATATAATAAAAATTAAAAAAACTATTTATATATTATATTTTGAATTTTTAAAAACGAGTATAAATTACTAAAATTGTTGAAAGTTTCACATTCAAATTTTGTGATCTATGATTTAAAACTTTTGTTATGACATGATACAAATAATTAAAAAATAATATAAGTTGAAAGTATCATTTAATAAGTATCAAAAATAAAAGATATATAAATATATGTATCATTTTAAATTAAACTATATGCCATATAAAAATATGAGCAAAAAGCATCATTTAATAAATATTAATATTAAAATATACCATATATATGTTACTATCATTTAAATTTAATTAAATATCAGATCAAATAGAAAAAATATTTTTTTGATTTATAAAATTTATTTATATGTTCGCACCAATTTAATTATATAAGTAGTAGATAATGACTTTTTTTATTCAATATATATTTATTATTTCATAATATGTTATAAACATATAATATATAAAATAATTTATATATATGATGTTCATTCCGCGTAAGGCGCGGATCTTAACCTAGTATATCATTAAATACAAACACAAATTAAATACTCGCACGGATCAAAGTCTAGTATCAATTACGCTACAAGACAGTTATCACTTTAGACACATTTTTCCTTGTAGAAAGGACTCTTATGACCTTAGACTAAAGAAAATAGAACATTTTGCTTTATTCCCATCACACAAATTTTCTCTTCTTTTTGTTGCACTTTATTATTTTTCTTATCACACCTTATGTTTTCATTTATTTTTTATCTCAAATTCTAATATATATTAAATAAAAATAATTATCATAATAAATTATATATAAAATTCTATCTTTTAAGATCTATTTATATATATATATATATATATATTATATACATTAATGTGTAACCAAAATTAAATGTGGACATGGACACCAAAACGTGGATAATAGAATTATAGATTAGATGTTGACATCAACAAATCAGGAGTTGTCTTATCCATTGGAGCTCGATCACAGCTGTCTTATCGGAGATCAAAAGCTAGTTGTGTTGGATTGGATGTGGTCATCGAAGAAGTCTCCAGCAGATCGGTGTACATCAGATCGAAAGATAAAACCATTAGAGAGTTGGAACCATAACTCGATTGTGGTGGTGACGAAGGCGGTCCTCTAAAACTCGTGCTCACCACTCCAATCTGCCATAATTCTTCTTTTTCATTGTGCCGAGCTTGGGATTTCAAGCTTTGTCGTTCTCTGTTCAAATTCATCAAGACGATGTGATCTCACATATCTTATACATAAATTATTATATTATAAGTTGAAGAACATTGGTGATTAGCAGATGAAAAATCATCCACGGAATTTTGTTCACATTATAGAAAAATAGTGTCCACATGAACTCATATCCATATTTATATTATCCACATTTATGAATCTACATTTCCAATGATCCGTACTTCTTTGTTCACATTTTCACTAATCCATATTTTTCATTTTTTAATTTTATTATTCGTCTACATATTTTGCGTACATGTCAATTTTTTTTTATGATTTTAAATATGTAATAGTAGAAGTAAACTGTCGTACATATTTTTTGTATTTCTTTGATTCATATATTTACAAGTTACTCGTCATCTACAATTCGTCACAATTCGTCATCCATAATTCGTCATCTACAATTTGCCATTTTTCATAAGGATAAATTTGTCAAAAATATATTTAGATCTCACCAGAAAGTGTTTCAGAAGTGGTAAGTGACTTTCAGTGTAAAAGGAAAGATAAAAAAAGTGTATCATGACTCAAATTGTGTCACGCAATGGATAATAAACAAGAGGACCACGAGTGGTGATACAAGAGGGCTTGTAAGAAGGGAAGAGAACAAAATGGCACGTTGGATGAGGAGGGTGGCTCTTGGGAATAGGCAAAGGTCGGTTTATTGCAATAACCGGCCTTTCTAGATTTAAGAAAATAATATCCCTTTAACGACAAACCCATGTTTTGGTCTGGTTATTTCACTTTCCACATAGGATTCACAAGAAAGCATAAAATCTGCCTACATGGACAAAACGTAGTATTGTTTTCTGGATCACAAACAAAAGCATCCTTATAATAAGTCACTTTTTCAGGGAAAAAATTAAAAAATATTGAGCTATATATTTTGGAAAATGCAGTCCTACACCGTCGATCGAACTTGTGATTTCTATGTTACATTACGTCGGGCCGTCGGCTATAGTAAGATGTTAAAACAAATACATGCTAATCCAATTCTTTTTTTGGAAAATGTTAAATGAAACGAAATTGTGCATACCTTTTAGTTTCCAGTTACATTTTAAAATTGTAATATTTCATATACTTTTATAAATTCTAAATTCTAAACCTTACTGTTCATAATGTATCAAAAACATAATCTTAATCAAATGGATAGTTTTTAAAAATAAGTTTTCTTAATAGGAAACTTTTAGTTACTAGAACTTTTTTCAAATGGTTATTTTGCTAGATATCTGTCGATAGTCAAATAGTATTATATTCTTTCTAAAATATTTTTCTTTGTTCGAAAATATAAATTTGAAAATAATTTATTTGTTCATTATCAAGTATCTTTAAGATTGATCTACACTAACATTCAGATTTTTATCCAAAAATGCTTATTTTCCGACAGAAAACAAATAGCAAAAAAATATGGACAATTTTTTCAAATAGTCATATTTAAGTTTTGTCACAAAAATAGCTTTAAAGAAAGAAAATGACCAAAATAACTTATTTAATTTTTATTTTGAAATTTTTAATTTTTATTTTTTAAAATTTGAAAACACATCTCCAAAATCTCATCCATTAACTCTAAACTTAGGCCTGAGCGAAAATAACTATACCCGAAGCCCATACCTTTACCCGTACCGAAGTAGCGGGTTCGGATCGGTAACGGATCCATGCTAAATACCGAATGGGTCTTAACCTCTTGGCTTTCGGATAACCGATCGGTTCGGTTGTAAACCGAGTCCGAACGAAGCACCCGAGCTAAACCGATCTTATATATGATTTATGTTATTCTTTATGTTATATGCTGTTACATTTACATAATTTCTATGTATTTTCCTCTCTCTCTTGTTCTCGTT
The DNA here is from genome assembly GCF_000309985.2 of Brassica rapa. Lineage (NCBI taxonomy): Eukaryota > Viridiplantae > Streptophyta > Magnoliopsida > Brassicales > Brassicaceae > Brassica > Brassica rapa. The sequence continues at coordinate 10,503,120 of NC_024800.2, forward strand.
TTCCTTTCGGCCACCAACCCTAATCCCAAAAGAACAAAGTTTTTTGATTCAATCTTATAATAATAAAATGGAACTATAAATCTCTTTGTCTCTCTGTCTCATGTTTTACCTGAGAATTAGAAGAATCAAAATCAATCACAGGTTCATAAGTTTTCTTTCTTCTTCTTCGGTTTTTCTGGAAATTTTTAATTGATTCCAAATCAATAGAAACATCTTCTATTTGCATGTCTTTTGATTCGCTTTTTTCATTAATTCATCTTTTATATGCATGTTTTCTCTTTAATTTTTCATTGTTATCTGTAATTTCTTGTTCTTATTATTCACTTACATATGTGCTTTTATGTTTACTGGTGGTTTTGACATCATCTTTTGATTGAGAAACCATAACAAAAAGATGAATCTGAAGCTGTTAACGATCGTTTGTATTTTCATAGTGGGGAGATGCAAAATCGACTGAGCATTTTGATTTGCTTATGGTTTAATTCATGTTGTCTAATACTCTAGTACTATTATGTGGCTTTCAATTTCAGTATCTTTCTAAGTTTTAGAGTAAAGTTTGTTCTGTTTTGGTGTGTTAATGAATGGGTAGTTCGGGTTTTTTTTGGGATTTTTTGGTTATTTTGGTTTCAAAACCCGAAACCGAACCGGGTCCATTTCAATTTCGGGTTTAAGCGGATCTTCTGAGCTTTATCCGGACCGATCCGAACCCGGTTGGTTCCGAACCGATACCGTACCGGAAATTTTAAAAAACCGAATGGGACTTCTAGGCTTACATCCGAAAATCCGAAAACCCGTTTAAACCGAACCGAATCCGACGGGGGGACCGAACACCCAGGCCTACTCTAAACTCTAATTGTAGATTAGTTAATCTTAGAATAAAATTATTTTGATTATTTTCTTCGTTAAAAGCTATTTTGTGAAAATAAAATAAAAAGAGTAATTTTATAATTTTTCAAAAAATATTAGTAGCCTGATAAAAAAAAAGATACTGTATTTATTTTGGTGAAAAAGATCACGCGCCAGCTCAAGAGCGTGTTGATAAGACTTGACAGACGCAAAAGATATTTATAAAAACGCCACGTAGGCACTAAAAGGTTGGAGTATGGGTCCCAGCTCGCTAAGCTCTATATATTACGAAATGTACCAAAGTTTTTTCTTACAACCACATCTTTCTATTTCTTTCAAAACTCTCTCTCCAATTAATGGAACCTGTCCTTGTAGCGATGGCCGTAACCGCCACGTCAGAAGACGACGGATTTTCGTTAATCACCGATAAAGTTTCATATAATCTAACGGCGTCAGACGTTACTATCGTTACCTCAGGCAACCGTCGGATTCCGGCTCATTCCGGTATTCTGGTATAAGTTTGGTTCTTTTTCTTAAAATGGTTCGGTTTTAAATATTTCCGGTTTGGTTCGGTTTTAACTTATGGATAGGATAATGCAGGCTTCGGCTTCACCAGTACTAATGAACATCATGAAGAAAACGGTGAAACGTTACCAACGCTATGGAGCTAAGAGAGCCATCAAGATTCTTGGCGTTCCATGCGATGCCGTTTCAGTCTTCATCAGATTCCTATACTCTTCTAGGTTGGTTAACTGCAAAATCAAACATATATTTTCTTATCTGATGGTAGAATATAAACGTTTTATACACAAGTGGAAATAATCAACGGCTGATTAATTTTAAAAATAATTAAATCTCAAACCGTGAATCTTTCTTTAAACACCTGGTCAATGACTAAAAGTACTTTCTTGTATCTTTGTTTTTCTTCACGCGTAGTTTGACGGAGGATGAGTTGGAGAAATATGGGATCCATCTTTTAGCGTTGTCTCACGTGTACATGGTGGCGAATCTGAAGCAACGCTGCTCAAGAGGCGTCGTTGATGGTTTAACTGCGGAGAACGTTGTCGACGTTCTCCAGCTAGCTCGGCTCTGTGATGCTCCAGATGTTTGTCTTAAATCTATGCGTCTTATACAGTCGCAGTTTAAGACTGTTGAACAGACCGAAGGATGGAAGTTTCTCCAGGAACACGATCCTGTTCTTGAGCTCGATATCCTCCAGTTCATCGACGATTCCGAATCGGTAACTATTTCATCTTTTCTTTAGTTGTTTTAAAATACATAATATGTGTTTTTTGTTACTACCAAAAGGAATAAAAAGATAATGAAACTTATAAAAATATAGCAAATATGTATTTTAAATATATAATTATTATTTTAATTAAAATTTTGAGAAAAAAATTGGTTTATTCGGTCTGGTGTGTTACATTTTTGTGATTTGTGTGTTGGATGATGATTTAATGCAGAGGAAGAAAAGAAGACGTAGGCATAAAAAGGAGCAGAATCTGTACATGCAACTAAACGAGGCAATGGAGTGTATAGAGCATATATGCACCCAAGGTTGTACATTGGTCGGTCCAACAAACATTGTAGGCGTTAACAAGTCAACGACTGTTCCGTTTGGGGGGAAGTCAAAGCCTTGTGAGGCGGTTTCCACGTGTTACGGCCTCCAGCTTTCGATACGTCATTTTGCGGTATGCAAGAAAAGGAGTAACGAGAATGGTTGTCTTCGTTGCAAGCGGATGCTTCAACTCCTAAGACTCCATTCTTCTATATGTGATCAGCCAGAATCTTGTCGCGTCCCTCTTTGCAGGTATGTCTCCTAACGTTTTCTTTTATCGATTGAAAAAAGTTTTGCGTTAATTTGAAATTAATTATTCATTTTTTTAGAAAGAAAATTATTCTTTTGAAATTAATTATTCCTTCATATAGAAATCAACACTGATTTGATAGTATACAAAAAAAGTTTCACTTTTTGAAAGAGACACATCTGGTTTGGCTTTACGTTGACACTAGTTCGTTGTCACCCACCTTTAGAAACTTTGCAAATTGCTGTGAGAATTGATGGTGGACCTTTGTGTAGATATTTGCAGATATTTAGAATTTTATGTGTCTTAGTCAACTTTTTTTTTTTTTTGGAGCAGGCAATTTAAGAAAAGGGTAGAACAAGACAAAAGGATGGGTGAAGACACCAAGTGGAAGCTTTTGGTGAGGAGGGTGGTGTCTGCAAAAGCTATGTCTTCATTATGTCAGTCGTCAAAGAAGAACAAATATGATGGAGAAGCAGAAGGATTAGTCAGGAACAGAACAGGAATGAGGTGGGGTTTGTAGATAATTATGAAGATTAGTTCGTCCTTAAAGTCGTATTTGTTCATTTGTTTCTTTTTGTATGGTTGAAGTCTCAAGGGTATACAATCATGTATCATTTAATCGGTGTAGATAGAGGGTTTAGTTTGTAGTTGAGTAAGCCCTTTTAAATTGGCAGCGTGTAGGCCACATTTGTTTGTTTATTTTACCTCAAATATCAGCATGTAATAATAGACGGTTAAATAAATGTTGTCTGATTTAAAGAGGTGTTTTCATAGCTCATGTGGGTTACAAGAGGTGAATTTAAGGTAATGACCATGGTTATTGACAAGTTTACATAGAAACTTGGATTGAAAATTAGAGTGAAAGTAAGTAAACCAACTGACCAAGTGCGGCTGGTTAGAACAAGTTCTTTTGTCACACAAGACCAAAATTTAAGTTCAGTGTTACACTTAGTGAGTGACTGGTGTAACCTTAGCGGTTGCGGGAGTTTGCGGATGGTTGCAGTTTTAAGCGATTTTAAGAGATATGTACAATATTGCGGTTAGAAATTGGTGCGTTTACGAGATACTTATTATGACTGGTTAACCACCAAATACAACAACGATTAAATAATAAATTAACAACATTTATATTTTATATAAATAGAAAAATATTAAGCATCATAATATTATAATAAATTGAAACATTTTATTTTAAAATTATATTTTAATTTTTTTTTAAAAAATAGAAAATATTTAATTTATATTATAAATTTTAATTTATATTATAATTTTTAAAATAATAGAAAATATTTTATTTTAAAATTTTCTAATATAAATTAAAATATAATAGATATATTTTATGTTTTACTTTTTCAATTTAAAATTTTTATTTTTATTTTTGTATTTATATTGTTTTTTTTAAAACAAATTACAAGCTTTTGAATTTAAGAAGTTTAGAACGGATTGAAGCGGTTTAGAGCGGGTTGAGTAATTATTGCAAAACGCTAACAACTACTACCAACCACAACATATGAGTTAGCAGGTGGTAGCGGGGAAACCAGGCATGCCCTTAATAAAAAACAATTTATGTTTCATGGAGCCACTATAAAGATAATTAAAGGTTGGTTCAGATTTAAAGAAAAATATCTAAGTATGTGACAAAATAATAACATTAAATCTATCATAAACAAAATAATAATGAAAAATTAAAAGAAGATGGAGATAGAAAATGATAGAAAGATAATTCTCAGACGAAAAAACTCTCAAAGAAATTCGAATATGACATTTATCATTATGTGAATGGTCTTTGTTTACATTTTAGTTAAATTATTAATCAAACTAATAAAATGAATGAGATATTTTTGTTATAATATCTGTTTTTGTTTGGTATGCATGTTAAGAATTGTATAATCAATAATCACCATGATAACCAATTTCTGGTTTGCCTTTTGCTTGGACATGTCTTGATATAAAAAAAATAAGTGTTTTTTTTTGTGTAGAGTGGCTCTCCACATGGAAATTGAAAAGTGAAGGTGGAAAGGGAGGATGTTTGTTGCCCAAGAGAAGAAGGCGGAGTGGGACTTAGGAAACTAAAGGAGGTCGTTGAGGTAGCATCACTGAAATAAATATGGGGATTCCTTACCAAGTCTGGTTTCTTGTGGGTAAACTGGGTTCAGAAGTATTTAGTAGATGATCCATGGAATTGGAGAAAACTATTAAAGTATCGGCCTATTGCTCAAACTTTTATCCAGTCTGAGATTCGAGATGGTTAGGCAATGAGATTCTAGCTGCATAATTTGCTTCCTTTGCGCAGGCTCGTTGACATAACCATGCAAAGAGGTATGTTGAAGCTAGGCACTAGATGGTTTCCTCATGTATGTGATGTTGCAGTTAGATTTGATGAATGACGGCTCCATAACACGCAAAATCGTATACTGAAGGGAATGATTGACCAAATTAGAACCTTTTCAATCTCCCTAGATCAAGGGATAAAGATGGGATGTTGTGGAACAGTGGAAGCATGGTCAAGGGGACTATCAACCCATATTTTCCTCTAGCAACACTAGGAACGAAAGTAGAATATCGGAAAGAGCCTAAGACTGGAGTAAGTTTCTTTGGTTCTCCCAAGGCGTTGCCTAGGTTTGCTCTCATAATTTGGTTGGTAACTAGAGATCGTATAACAACAAGAGAGCGTATGAAAAACTGGGCATGTGGATTAGGTCGTGTTTATTTTATGGAGAGTCGCTTGAATTGTGGAACCATCTTTATTTTGCATGTCCATACACCTACGCATTGTGGCTTGAATTTTCTGGGAATTCTGTTCGGTGAGGATCCCGATTAAGACTGGGACTACACATTGGAGATGTTCACAAACCGCACATATGATTGGCTAACTTAATTTTATCTTCTTGTTATTAGTATTTCAAGTTTCTATTTATGTCATATTGATATAGAGATCAATAAAAAGCAGGTACAATCAACTTTTCAAATGTCTAACACAACTTGGGCATGAGATTGATAAGGTACTGAGTAATCAAATTGCATCAACTCGGTATTTCGAGAAGCTTAAACTCCACGTCTTGCTTCAGAAATAGTATAGTTCAAGAAGAACCAACACGGATTGATTATTTATTTCCTTTAAATGATTACAAGTTAATAATGCTTTGTAATATCTTTCTGATAATTAAATAAAAACCGAATTTCTATGGTTAAAGATGTTCTAACCGATGTCAAGCGGCCGATTCTGTAGGTTATTTTTGCTATTAAACCTACTGTCTGAGTTCAGATCTATTATGTAGAAAAGAACTTAGCAAACATGCATACTTATTTTGATGGTTCAAATCAGATACGCTTTAGATCAAACGAGGTTGGATTAAGGTTCGCTTATGTAGCCCATTGATCAATATGGCAAGTAACAAGGACATGAAAATCGACACAATGTATACATCATAATAATGAAGTAAGAAAGAAGGTGTCAACATGGCATTTTAAAGGAAAAGAAAACCCATGGAATAAGATATAAAACACATGCAATAACAAACTCAAAAGTAGGATATTCAACATATTATATATCTTCCACAATATAAGAATTCTTGACGTCCCATCTTTTAATGAATCATGTGACTCACAATCTCTAGAGTTCGTCTTTAACAGCATCAGAAGCTATTGGCTCATGAATAGTATTAGTTTCTCCAGAGGAACTAGAAGAGAGCTTGGTGGGATAAGAAGCCTCCATTGCTATACCGCAACGTCCTTCGTTCTCAGATATTCCTCTTTCAATCCTAACATAGCCTCCTTCTCCCCATTCAGGACCCCATGAGTTTCTCACTATCCAATATTTTGTTCCGCTTTCTGTCTCTCCGTACCCGACAATCGCCACTCCATGGTTTAACTGAGTCCCACATTCTCCAGTGAACACACCCTTTGATAGGATACAAGCACGTTTTAAAGAATGTTATTTTTTTGTTTCTCGTTAAACATGGCACTGATAAAAAAAAAGTTAATCTGAATCTTAGATCACTTAGCATGCATTCCATATGGACATCTATTAATATATATATACTTTTATTTGAGTGCACAGTTTTTTTTGTTTTTTGTTTTAAACAGAGTGCACAATTTTATTCAAACAAAACCCCGTTTTAAAAGATACATCATACTGTTTTGTTGTATGTATATATTGAAAATAAGAAAACAATCTACAGATAAACCCTAAATCTTAAAGTCTCTATATATTGAACTTGAACCATAAATCCAAGAATACTTCAACTCTAACGCCTAAAACTTGATTTCCTAACCTAATATATAACCAAATGGATATATTTTCCTTTATTTTGAATAATTTAACTACTTTTTCTAACTTGACTTTTATGAGTCGTTTCCTAACTATCCTTTCGTACATCGTGTGCCACTACTAACAAATATAGAAACAAATTAGTAAGCATTTATCTGCATAATTTATAGAAGCAACCCATCTAAGTAAACTGATATAAACAAATGTTTTTATTTTTTGTTTTCTTTTTTTTCAACAAGCAAAGGTCTTTTCTATTTAATTTTTTATTAAATATTACCTCAGAATAAAGCTGGAAATCTGAGCTCCCAGCATCAATGGCTACAGAGACAGGCTGATGAGCAGCAGCTTTGAGAAGTGCCTCCTCGTCATTCTCAGGGACGTGCTCGTGTCCGTCAATCGTTACGGTTTCTCCTTCAATATATTTAGCTCTGCAGAGATCAACGTCGTTAGAAATGTAAGGATAAGTCTCTTCAGTTTTGATACCACCATTGTTATTGATAAAATCAAACGCAGGTTCCATAAGACCTCCTGAACAGCCTTCATTCTCTTCATTGTCACAATCAACAAGCTCTTGCTCGGATAATGAAACTAGTTTGTTTGTTCTGATCTTGTTTATTCCTTCTACTGCTGCAACCGTAGAAAATGCCCAGCAACTTCCTGGAAAATTTTGTTTATATAGCCATTTGATTAAAAAGAAAAAAAAGAGAGTCAAGAAGAAGACCAAATCAGACACAAACAGAACAACATAAAACAGAATCCAGACAAATCTCTAAACTTTGAAGACTGGTTTATGTCAGATGTTCAAAAAAAAATCAAGATGTCGAACACCCATTCAAGAACGAGAAACTCGCCAAGAAAAAATAAAATCAAGAAGTCATTTTGGCTTATTAATAAACATCTTACCACAATCTTGTTGACTCTTGACATCAGTGACAGCTCCCTTTTCTCTCCAATCAACAGAACTTGGAACAGCGGTTACATTCTCATACATGAATCTACCAGATCCGCGCTTAGGTCCACGGAGCATCCGGTGATGCTTAACATTAGAACCAGCGTAGGAGTTTCTGAACTCATGGTGTGTCATGTCGGCGAATCTATTGATCTTGAGTTTGTAAGGTTTGTTTTTCTTGTTTGTCTTGTGGACATGAAGCACATTGTGTCTAAAAACGTTGAACCGTTTTATTGACTCGTGGGAGGCTCTTGATACAGAGTGGTGGTTTCTCCACCTTTCATAGAGCTTCGATAAGCTCTCCTTGGTCTGTAGTTCATTTTCGTGGAAATCAAATCCTTGGGATGCTTGGAGGAGGAAGAGAACAGAGAGAAAGATCAAGACAACTTTCATTTTTTTATTCTTGTATTTTTTTTTTGTTATGTTTGTCTCTTGTGATAGAGATATGCTTTGATGAAATGATTAGAACATAAATATCTATTTTTATTTGGAATATTTAATCGTTGAATTATTATTATTTTTATTTAAATATACATGTAATTGCTGGTGACTTTCTATTTATATACAGTAGTTTTATTTATTTCAACGGTACAATTAATTAGGAATGTTAGTCTGAATCTAACAGAACTGTTTCGAAATAGAAAATATTCCTTCTATCTCGATTGCAGCGTAAGCTCACTCCAAGATATACGGCATATGTCTTTTTAGGCTATAATCTAACAACTCATAAAATCATATTTTCAAAACATGTGTATGATAAAACACATTCTGATTTTAAAACCGTATGGATCCATCTTTTTTCCCTTCAGGTTCAGATTCAATGTCTGACAACTTCTTGACTCGATTAAAAGGACGTGTTAGAATTAATATTAATCAAATATATCTTCTTGATATAGAATATTACTTGTGATTTTATACGATCTCCAATGTAACCTATTTATATATTGAAAAATCTATTGAAGGGCATTTAATTCTTTTTTTTTTGAATTATACAAGAATATCATGTCTCCACAGAAGTGGTTCAGACTAATCATGTGTTACCATGTGTGGTTCTATGTTCCTGGCGATGCCAAACGAATCCTGATGTGTATTAAACTTTTTGCCCTCAAATTAATCACTACTAGACCACAAGTTCTGGTAAAAGAGCATATAACTCGAATCCATCTTATAAACACCCATGGTCATAAAGCATAATTATAAATAGTCTTATGATAATATTCAATCCACCGATATTAGTTTTTTGTGTGGTTGAGTTGGTTTGTATATCAATTAAATTTTTTACATTTTATGAAGATAAAAAACTATAGGATTCATATTTTATTCAAATAAAATTATAATAGTAATAATCAAAGGTATGATGGTTTGGTGGTAGAACAAGAAGGTTTCTTTTCTTCCAGATTCAAATCTCCTTTGATACAAAATGTTATTCTTTTTTTTTTTTTGTAACAACAAAATGTTATTCTTAAACTGCCTTTTCAAAGACTGATTCCATATACAAAAAAAAAAATATGAAACAGAGGAATTGGTAACTCATCGTCTCAAATTCTCAATATTTATTATTGATACATGTATATCAGTATACGTGTTATGCAAGTGAGAATAAATGACTAACTGAGAATGCTGGCCGAACATCGTGCGTGGGACGACAATACCATGAATGGTAACATGGTAAGTATTAAGTACAACGTTCACAAAACACGTGAAAAGCAACGAACATCAAAGTCTAACTAATTTGACAATTTTTAAATTAGGTAGAATAGAATAGCTGTCAGGCAAAAAAAAAGATTTGTCAGAAACACGATAGACACGTCTAACGTCCCTTCCCATTTCTCGCGAATTTAAATGCTGAAGAGTACTATATGGGTTTGGACCCTCCTTGCTTTCCGTTGCAGTTTATACGTCGTTTTAAGTTTTTCATACAAATCAAAAACATTAAATTTATTATTTTACTTCTAGATAAAACATATTTTTATTTGATTCTGTTAACTAATAAACTATAGGAATAAAATTTTAAAAACTACCAAATAAATGCATTCATAAATGACATTTAAAATAAAACAATTTTTTTTATTCTAAACGATAACAAATATGAAGCGAATGAAATCTCCTATATATTAAAAGAGAAGCATTACAACATATTTTTGTAGCCACATATCATCACTACAATCATTCTTAGAATCATTAGAAAAATATGTTGGTCCATATAAATATATAATAGGTTTTTTATTAAACTAACCATAAATTAACCATAAATAATCTTCATTGTTTCCTTAAATAAAAATCTCGAAATTACCTAATGTGGTTAAAGTATATATGACAATTAATGATTTTGAATAATAAAGATTTGATAAAAATCAATATATCCTCTATCATTTTAATTCATTTTAAAATAAATTAAACAACCACATTAAGTATATAATAAAAATTTAGATTTTTTCGTATATGTTATATTTTGAATTTTAAAAAACGAATATAAATGACTAAAGTTGTTAAAAATCTCACACTAAAATTTTTGTGATCCATGGTTTAAAATTTATGTTATAACAAGATACATATGATTACAAAATTACATAAGTACGAAGTCTCATTTAATAAATATTATATATATGCATATTAATATTTTTTTAAAATAAAATATATACCATATAAAATACATAAGTATTTTAATTTCGAATTTGATATGAAATTTTTTGATAAACATTTTGAATAATTATTGACAACTTAATATTTAGATTTTAAACTTTGCATTGAATGTTTTTAAAATTATAAATTATTAAAACTATTGAAAATCCCATAAATTTTTTTATTGTTATCATTGATTTAAAATTTTTGTTATAAAGAAATACAAACGATCAAAAATAATATGAGTATAAAATATTTTTTAACAGATGTCAATATTAAAAATATACTATATATCTATGTTAATATCATTTAACATGTAAAATAGAAAAAAATGTTTGTCTGGATAAATAAAATTTATTTAAGTATTTGTACTAATTTAATTATATATGTAATAGTTACTAAATTTTTAATTGTTTAATATATATTTGTTATTTCATAATATGGAAAAAATATATAATATTTAAAAATATTTTTTATATAATATTCAGTATAGTATTATTCAGTGGTAACTTTTTATATTCAAGGTAATGCAAAAGCGAAGAAAAGCGCGAGCTGGCCTGGCGTAACTCCACTTCTCTGTGCAAAATTATTCATGTAGATGACACTATATATTTTTTTCAGCGGATTCAAAATCAGAAAGTCATTATGAAATAATCTTCACTAACAACTGTTTTTTTTTTTCATTTATACCAAGTTTTCCCTAACTAGAGTTTGATATAGTGCACCGAATCCAAAGAACGCATGTAAGGCTTTCCATTTAATGAAATTTAGGATTTACATGCACATTAAGGGTTTGACTGCAGGTGTTTACAGTTTTAAACAGTTTTATAAGATTTGTTCGATTGGTATTGCGGTTAGAAATTGATGCGTTTGCGGGATACTTATGACTGGTTAACCACCAAATACAACAGTGGTTAAATAATATTAACAATATTTATATTTATATTGTTATAAAAAATTAAACATTATAATATTATACTAAATATAAAATTATATTTATAAATTTATATTTTTTTTAAATTTATAGAAAATATTTTTATTTTTAAAATTTTAAATATAAATTAAAATATAATAGATATATTTTAGTATTTCTATTATTTCAATTATTTTTTTTTTATTTTATTTTTGTATTTATATTGTTTTTAAAAAAATTTACCCTCCCGCAACTGCAAACCTAGCTGGAACCATCTTTTGAATTTAAGAAGTTTAGAGCGGTTTGAGTGATTGTTTCAAAGCGTCAACAATCGTTACCAACCGCAAAATCTGCGTTTGCGGGTGATAATGGGAAAACCAGTCATGCTCTAAGTTACTGTACATTAATTTATTTAGTCATGGAAACTCTTTATGTATATAACGTATGAGTTTCTATTTTTTAAACACTGAATGCATTATCATATTAGATACACTAGATTATGATCTGTGCAAAGCTCAGAATGAACATTGTATATATAAATTATTTTAGGTACAGTATGTTCTTTTATATATTATAAAATAATATATATTGGATAATGAAAAAGTCAATAACTATTACGTTTATAATTAAATTGGTGTAAATATGTAAATAAATTTTATTAATCCAAACAATCAGTTTTTCTATTTTCTATTTTATATAATTGAACTTACATAATATATACATAGATAAACAATATATTTTTAATATTGATATATTGTTAAATGATGTGTTCTACTTATTTGTATCTTTTATAACAAAAATTTAAATCGCTGATAACAAATTTCCATTGTGCAATGTTTTTGAAAGTTTTAGTAAATTATAATTTTTATAAACATTGAATGCAAATTTTAAAATTTAAATAATAAGTTGTTAGTATTTGTTCAGAGATTTTATCAAAAAATTGTTCAAAGCAAATTTTAAAATTAAAATATTTATGTATTTTCTATGGTATATAATTTAATTAAAATATATTAATATATATAAAACTTTCTACTTACATGATTTGTAATAATTTGTATCTTGTCATAAAAAAAATTAAATCATGGATCATAAAAATTTTAATGTGAGATTTTTTTAAAAAATTTAAAATATAACATATACATAAAAATCTAAATTTTTTATTATATGGTTAATGTGATTGTTTAATTTATCTTAGTAACTTAAAGTTAAACAAAAATAATAGAGAATACACTAATTTGTATCAAATCTTTATTATTCAAAATCATTAATTGTCATATATACTTTTGCCACAGTAGGCAATGAAACAATTGAGAACATTAATAATTAATTTATGGTTAGTTTAATAAAAAGTTTATTATATATTTAGATGGACCAACCTATTTCTCTAAGTATTCTAAGAATCATTATGGTGATGACACGTGGTTACCTCAAAAGAAAATCTTCTTGATTCCCCATTCCATTATACAACTTTTGATTCGTTCTGCAATTTTCTCTCCTTTATGATCAGGGACAGGTTTGAACTTATGAGTTTTCTTTTTAAACACAAGTTCTCTTCGATGAAGTGAGCAGTGATTACCATATAACTTATACTAGTTGTAAACGCAGTCCACAAATCTGTAGTCAGACACAATCTTTGCTTATTCTTACTGAACAAACTCTTCAGAATTTCTTCCATGTACATTTTGATTACATCCCTAGTGATTGTAGAACATGAAGGAATCTCAAATTAAGGGACAGAAACCTCACAAAATTGAACAAATCCTAGACGTTCCACAAATGCAAATGGTAACTCATCTAAAACAATCATTTTAGTAGTTGCTTTTCGGCAAGCTTTTTGATCAAATCCAATTCACACCAGCTGACCAGATTCACTACTTTTAACCAATGTCGTTTGAGTGTCAGAATTATAAGCAGAAGCTGTTTGTATCCTTTGCATGCATTGTGATGAGTCCATAAAACACTAGTAGCAGACTTGGATTTATACTCAAAAACAGAGGGGCAATGGTTACATCTAACATTTTCTGGATCATTATTAGATTTCGTAAAATATTTCCAAGCATCATAACGAGTCACATACTGCTTCCTTGGTTTAGCCATCGAAGCAATAGTAGCATCGGTAGAAGGTTTTGTTGGTTGTTTCCTCTTTTGTCCTGCAGATTGAGTCTTATTATCCATGTTATTTCTCATCTACAATAAGTATAAGAAAAAATTAGTTGATTATGAAATAGAGAAACAAACAGAACGATCAATGACTTAGTTTTTTACAGCTCTTATTGTTCTCCTCTGTTTTTCCAAAGAAATTTCATGTATTACAATTTCTCAAAGCATGCAAAATCAAAACAGAGAAAATTATTACAAAATACCTTCACTCAGTCAATGATTAATGGAGATAGAAAGTAGGAAGCAAAAGGTTAAAAGAAAAAGACTATTCCAAGAGAACAAGAAGTTAAACCTTCGGCTGCTGTGAGTTATTTTTTATTGAGTTTTTCTTAGGTTCACCTTCTAGGATGAAATTTTAGGTTCACCAACCTAGGGTGAAATTTTAGGTTCACCAACCAATAGTATTTAATTATTTCATATTCAATATATTTTAAGAAAGGAAACAAAATAATAAGAATTTATGAAGTTATATTTTTTTTAAATAAATAAAAAATAATAGTATTTACCAAAAAAACATATTTTTGTAATATTGTTAACCCCGTCAGTAAAATACTAAACCCTAAATTCTAAACCTTTGGATAAACCTTGAATCCTTGGACAAATCCTAAACCCTAGAGTTTATGATTTATCTACGGATTTAGGATTAAGGATTTAGGGTTTGGTTTAAGGATTGGGATTAATAATTTAAGGTTTAGTGTTTATGATTTATCCAAGGATTTAGAGTTTACCCAAAAGTTCAGAGTTTACCCAAGAGTTTAGGATTTATTTTTAAGATTTAGGGTCTAGTATTTTACTAACGGCGTACACAATATTAAAGAAAATCTATTTTTGGTAACTACAACTATATTTTTTATTTATTTAAAAATATAATATAATCTCACAAATTATTATTATTTTATTTCATTTTTAAAAGATATTGAATCTAAATAACTAAATACTATTGGTTGGTGAACGGGGTGAACCCAATAAAAACTTTTTTTTTATTATTTTTTAAGTGTTTTCAAATTAGGGTTCTTTAATGTAAAAATATCCCCTATATATTACTTATGAAACATTACAACATGTTTTCGTAGCCACGTGTCATCTCTAGGATGATTTTTAGAATCCTTAAAATAATAAGTTGATCAATATAAATATATATTAATTTTTTTATGAAATTACTATGAAATTGATTAGTAGTGTACAAAAGAATATTCTCAATTCTTTGCTTAATAAAAGCTATGGAATTACCTATATGACTAACATATATATGACAATTAATGATTATGAATAATAAATATTTGACAACAGTTTTTGTATCTTTTCTCAATTTTGTTTAATTTTATATAAAATTAAAAAAATCACATTAAGTATATAATAAAAAATTAGATTTTATTATATCTTATATTTTGAATTTTTTAAAACGACTATAAATTACTAAAATGGTAAAAATCCCACATTGAAATTTTTTTGATCAGTGGTTTTACTTTTTTTGTTCAAACAATATACAAATGATCAGAAATCATATCAATATGAGGTTTCATTAATAGATATTCATAGTATATATATATATACATATGTTGATATCATTTAAATTAAATTATATACGATATAAAAATATGTCAATTGAAAAATTATTGAGTCTTAATATTTTAAATTTTAAATTTGTATTAATAAATCTCACATTTACAGTTTTGTAATTAACAGTTTAAATTTTTGTTACAGGAAATATACAAATGTTAGTAAAATCATATGAGTAGGAAGTGTCAAAAATAAATATTAATATTAAAATATACTACATATATCTAAATCAATATCAATAAAGTTTAATTATATACCATATAAAGTAAATGAAATGATTGTTCTAATTTATTTACCAAAAACATGATTGTAAATAAACATAAGGTATTGGTTTGATTTAGATGCTTACTCTAATGTATATACTTTTATGTATACAAGTTATTTTTTAAATATGTGGTTTATAATATGTTATTTGATCTTGACAATCCCATAAATACAGTTCTTCAAATCGAAGTGATTTTTAATATTGGAAGCACTATATATATATATATATATTATTTCATTAAGGTTAAATAATTTTGTCTTGATTTTTATTTTTAAAAATATTTTAATGAAATATCATGACAAGATTCCAATCACCTCCTTTTGAGTTTGTTCGAAGAAAGATAGATTTAATCATTCGTCTAATATTTTTTCTCCTTAATATCTTATCTAGCTATTATATAATTGTAAGAATGAGAGATGTAAACTATTTAATATAAGTTTTTTGGTTTATCATTTATTAAAACCAAACAGTTCTTAGTTTATATATAGTTTACATATATTAGAATGATAAGTATTATATATATTTTTATCGATATATACTCTTAAGTAAATAAACCTCAAAATTAAAGCATAGACTAAAAAAATATGTAATTTGTTTTGTTGTTTTAGAATTAGATTATTTTTAGACCGAACTGGTGAATATATACTAGACATACATTTATATTTCGAATCTTCACTTGTAGTTTATTACAGCTTGGTATATTAGATTTGAACACTAACCTGTGAATAGAGTTGGCCGGTGATTTTCTTCAAAAATTTGATTCTTAGATATGTATCTAGAGTGAAACTAATTTTTAAAGATGCTCATCTTTTTTAATTGACACATGAAATTCTCCGAATCATAGAAGAAGCTAAAAAGGAGACAAAACTCATATCAGTGAAATATAAACGAGAACGAAAACACAATTTTATAGAAGTAGAAAATGAAATGATTTATGGAGAGTAAATAGTAAACAAATCGAGAGCAGAAAACTAGATACTTTTTCGGTATTTTACAATTGATGTTGCCTATATGGTTTTGGTGATTTTTGTCAGCTGCAAAACTTAATTTATGTTTGTGCATATAAAGTCTTAAAAATAATTAAAATGAGATGCAATACGTTAACTCTTCAACAACGATGATAAATATAAGAGACCAACATTTGTATTTGTCATTTTACAATCGTTAAATATAGTAGTGCTGTAAAATGTTAAAACCATTTAGTGAACAAAGATTAGTATAAAACACTCATCCCGCTCAGGCGCGCAGGTTATCATCTAGTATGGTATGAAATTATTAACAAGAAATTTAACTTATATAACCAATCAATTATCTTATCTACCGTCATATAATGTATATATTTATATGTTTTTATTTTAATGTATATATTTATATATTTTTTTATCGGTTTTGTTCGGTTTATTTGTTTTATTAGGTTATAAGCCTAATCATATCCAAATCGTACGATTTTTATATAATCATATCAATTCGGTTTATATGGTATATACCAAAACCAAACTATATGATCTATTTCAGTACGGTATTACCATATTGAACGGGTTGAACAGGCTAAGTAGACACAATTCTTTGATTTTCTTTATCTTTTTGTGTCTTATATGAAAGGGCCCAAGTTAACCCGGTCCGTGACGTTCCTATTGTTGTTAATATCATATTTAGGGGCATGTATGAAAGGCCTATAGAGTTTTCGACTGTTATACTTGTTTTTAAGATCTAAAACATTTTTTTCCTCTCTATTCTTATGCTCTCAATTAGGCATACGACTTGTTATCCGAGATCCGGATTCGATGATCCGGATCTGCTCTAAAAATTCAGATATATGTAGGTATCGGATCCGGATCCGGATAGTAAAATATTAGATCTAAAAAAACCAAATTCGAATCCGGATATCTTGATTTGATCCAGATATCTGGATCCGTAATTATTATTGATAATTATTTTCAAAAGTAGTAATATATATATAATTAATTTTTTTAATTATATTTCATTATATAATAATATATTTTTTATATAAATTTTGTAATAGTATACATAAAAGTAATTAAAAACATTATATATACTTTTATTTTTAAATTATTGCTAATATTTTATATATTTTAATATTATTTTTATTTATTTGAAAGGATATCTGTCGGATATTACAGTTTTTAGAAGGCTATCCGAGACCCAGATATCCAAGAACTCCGGATCCGGATAAGGATAGTAAAAACATGGATTCGTCGGATAAGGATCCAGATCAGAATACCTTAAAATACTCCGGATACCCGAACCGTCTCAGGCCTATTCTCAATGTTCATTTGAGTTTTCACCAAAATTTATATATCACACTAATTCAAAACTTATTATTATGAACAAACGCAAATCAAACTCTAAAATTAAGAACTCTAGAAAGAACACGATCAAGGAAAAATATTTGTTTTAAAGTTTAAATATATATTGATTATGTAAATTATTAATCTACAATTTTTTACATCCACATTTATATAATAGAAATTCCCTAGGATAGACCTAAAAAGGTTTTTGTCACAAATATAGACCTTAAAAATAAAAATGACGAAAATAGACTTAAATGTTTTATAAAAAAAATACATTTATACCCCTAGGATTAATTAATCTAGACATTAGGGTTTAGAGTTAAGGGGTGAAGTTTAGGGTTTAAGGTTTAGGGTTTAGGGTTTAGAGTTGAGGAGTGGGGTTTTGGGAATAGGATTTCAAAATTTTTTAAAATTAAAATTTTCAAAATAAAAATGTTATTTTGGGCATTTTAGTTTTGAGGCGTATTTTTGTTACAAAAACTTAAAAAAGTCTATTTAAGAGAATTGCCCTTTATATAACCTCAAAATCTAATATATTTTTTTTATTTCTTTATCTAAATTTTTTTTTTCTTTGTGGAAGTTCCATTAGTCTAGTATTTCGACTAATGGTTCCATATCAGGAGGTCTGGGGTTCAAACCCTAGAATCTAATATTAATTTTTGAGAGAATTGCCCTTTATATAACCTCAAAATCTAATATTAATTTTTTTTATTCTTTATCTAAAAATCTCTTTTTTTTTGTGTGGAAATTCCTTTAGTCCAGTATTTTGACTAATAGTTCTATATCAGGAGGTCTGGGGTTCAAACACTAAAAAATACAAATTATGAAGAAAGAGATTAGAAGAAGTCTTCATCATAGTGCATGGTGTACCATTAAACGTGGATTTTATAGGGCGGTTTGAAGTAACGCAGACGTGTATTTTCATAAGGTAGTAGAATCGTTTATGTAATATTTGCAATAACATAATTAGCCGGATGTTAAAAAAAGTGTTCTAAAACCTAAAAATATATACCAGAGTCCGATGCATCTAGATTCAATTCACTCCAGAATCAATCTTTATTTTATCTCGTTAGTACTACATTTTCCGCTATCGTTTTGGTAACTCGACTTTTAGGAGATTCCGGCCAATCTGATCAGGCCCGGCCCAAAAAAAAATCAGACTGGAAGCAAAATAAAATTATGGGCTTATAAATTAACAATTAAACACAAAAAAAAAATCTACTTCTGAAGTAGATCGAACCTTCCACCTTTCAAGAGTGTATTACTACCTCAAACCAACTATGCTACTAGATATCTTTCAAAATTAACGGCCGAAATATAATATATTTGAAACAGGGCCGGAAGCACATGCTTCCATGGCTTGTACCCAGGGCCGCTACTGAATCTGATTCGTAAATAATAGGTTTTCCAATATATCTTTTTGTTGTTAGGAAAACCTATTATTTACATTGACTTTTGTAACTTTTGAGTAACCCAATTAATAAAGCAGAGATCGAGAAAACACGAGACCTTTTTATTCAAATTTAAAACCAAACGTCAATATCAAACCATGCAGAAAATGCTTGCAAACATGAACTGGTAAAGAATTGGATGACCATTTATATGGTTTTACACAATGTGTACACTTATCTAGAGCTCATCTTTGACGTCATCATCTTTATCTGGATTGGAAGACGAGAGCTTGACTGGATAAGAGGCCTCCATCGCAATACCGCATTTCCCTTCGGGATCATCAATCCCTCTCTCGAGTTTTATGTAGCCTCCCTCTCCCCATTCAGGTCCCCATGAGTTTCTCACTATCCAATACTTTCTACCTTTTGAGTCTGATCCGTACCCAACCGCTGCCACACCGTGGTTCAGCTCCGTTCCACAGTATCCCGTAAACACTCCCTACAAAACATTACCAAAGATATGACCAGTTAAATGTGACATATATTTTTAATATTTTACGTACTGTCTATTCATATGTAAGATCATAGTAGACATATTATATTTGAGATGAAATTTCTAGCATCAAAAATACGTTTTTATTACCTTAGAATAAAACTGGAAATTTGAACTTCCAGCATCAATTGCAACAGATACAGGTTGGTTTGCGACAGCTTTGAGAAGAGCATCTTCATCGTTTTCGGGAACATCCTCGTGCCCATCAATCGTCACAATCTCACCATTATCCTTTGAAGCATCGCATTTTCCATCAATACCTTCGTAGGGATAGTTATCTTCGGTGGTGATTCCACCGTTCTTCTTGATGAATTCAAATGCAATGTCCATGAGGCCTCCGTTACAACCTTGGTTCTGTTTAGTATCACAATCCACTAGTTCCTGTTCAGACAGTGAGACTAGCTTGTTCGTCTTGATCTGGTTGATTCCTTCAACGGCTGCAACTGTAGAAAATGCCCAGCAACTTCCTGATAATTTTTGAAACAATATCAAATCATTAGATCAACAGAGAGATACAACGTTAAAATTAAATTAAATATTTTGTTAATTCACACATCTTTATGTATCCCTTAAAGCTTATATTAACACATTATCAATTATACAGGGAATATTATCTACTATGGGTTTGAGCATTTCTTATATTTATTTTTTAGTAATGACTTTGTGGTATGTGTGTGTTATTAGTGAGTATACGGTTATAATAATATATTCACATCTCCAGTATGAACACAACGTCAGTTTTACATGTTTTAAAATAGATTCATCTATCAAACTTATAATATCTATGTTTTCTGGAAAGTTCAACTGAAGATAGAAAATTATAAGAAAATAGCTTAGTCCCTATTTTTGCTAATCATGTGCGTTATATATCGCTTAAATTTCTCACTAATGGGCATTGCTTTTAGACTTACCACACTGTCCTTGATTCTTGACTTCAGTGACAGCACCTTTCTCTCTCCAGTCAACCGAGGTCGGAAGTCGGGTTAAATTCTCATACATGAACCCTTTCGAGCCATGTTTCGGTCCTTGAAACATTCTGTGATGTTTAATGTTTGATCCGGTGTAGGCACTCTTGAATTCTTCAACCGTTAAGTCTGCAAACTTGTTGAGCTTAAGCGTGAAGGGGTTGTTCTGCTTGTTGGTGTTGTGAACATGCATCACATTGTGTCTGAAAACGTTGAATCTCTTTTCCCTTTCATGAAGGCTCCTAGGAATAGAGTGGTGACTCCTCCATCTGTCGTAGAGATTTGATAAGCTCTCTTCGCTCTCTAGTTCGTTGTCGTGGTAATCGAACCCGTGGACGGATTGGACAATGAGAAAGGAAGAAAGAAAGATCAAGAGAAGTTTTTTCATTTTTTCCTAATGATTTTTGTTTGTTTGTTTGTTTGTTTGTTTGAAGTTCAGAGTTCGCTACTTCAGATATTTATAGAGAACTAATTTATTGAGAGATGCGAGATGACGATAATACCATCGACGTTTGTAAGGTTGATTAAGGAATCGTCTTTGCCAGACTTGTGGAACACTTTTATGATACTTTGTCTCGTACACGCATCTAGACGAGCAAGGAACCATCTTAGGTGTAACTTCTTTTTAGATACATTAATCATGAATTTTAATTCTCGTCCTATATATCTTTTTCTTTTCTCTTTTTCAATTTTTGATTTGGCTGTTTAAGCTGACAGATAAGGAAATAACTGAAATGAGTCCTTAAAAACATTTCAACAAGATGATAATGAGTATTGATATTTGTCATGGTTGATATCTTTTTGAGCTTTAGGTTACGAATGGAAACCATAGTGAGGTGTGTATTTGGACTTGATGTGACTTAAAATTGTAAATGTCACCAATCAAGAGAAATGTAATCTCAAGAGCGTTTTTTCATGAAATAACGCAGTTGAATAAAAAAAATTTTGTTTCTTCAGTTTCAATGCAAATAACGCACTTTTCATATACTACTGCTAATATGGTACGGTACGCAGTAAATACCGCACTCTCTCTCTTACTTAATAATAAAAAAATGAGTTTTTATTTACTTACTTATTTTACTAATAAAAGATATTATAGTAACAATACATATAAATACTTTTTTTTTTTTTTTGTTCAAAAACATTAATATACTTTAATCTTATGGTTACTCGACATTTTTTTGTATTGTAATTTTATGTCTATACTTTTACCACTAAATAATTTTATTTTAGAATATTAGCTAAACTTTACTCCATTTTGTCTAGCACAAATATCAAAAGATACAAATATAAATCTTTGGGTATGATATTTGAAAAAAAACACATTTATTAGGATTGTATATTAAAATAAATAATTTAATAATAAAAATATCTTAAACCATTAATTTTTTAGTATTTTTTTCTTTCAAAACGGACAACTTTTTTTTATCAAAACCGCACTGTTTTTTTATCAAAACCGCACTATTTTTTTATCAAAACCGCACTTATCCCACAAATCGCACAAACCGCAGTTAGACCGTACCGCACTTTAATTCCGTCCCGCTAATATTACCAAATCTGCGGTCATCATTCGGACCCTTAGTTTAATTGGAGCATTTAATGGGTCTTTATTGACTGGAAAGGTAAGTTCTAATTAATAGGTAGGCTGGGGAAATTAAGATTACGCAACAAGTCGCTTAGGCAAATAATGAAAGCAATAGTTAGATTAAACACGAGCTGTTCACACCATGGCGTTGTTGACTTATACAATAAAAAAGTCTTTTCTTTTTTGCAAATGATTTTTTTTTTTTTTTTAAAATACAAATGGTACAATCGTGTTTATAACAATTATTGGGTCATAGGTACATTACGTGAAAGATACAAGAGGCTTTTCATGTATTACATGTAATTTTTCTTTTTGCAAAATTTTTTTACATGCAATTTATAAGAAATTTCCAACTTAAATATGACTGCAAACATACGAAGTCTATCTACCTCTGTACATCTTATCATAACCACTTATAGGTTAATGTACTATATGGTCTAATGAAAATTATTTTTCTTCCATGGATCGTGGGAACGTCATGTGTTCTTCCAGGGAGGACCTCGTGGCGATTGTGTACTATATTACTTACGTACCATTGTTTTTGGAAGAAGTTTAGGTAATCTGGATTGGGGTTTAGGATTAGAACTCAAAGACAACATTTTTTTTTTGGAACTTAAAGACAACATTTATACAAATTATAACATACCGTTATAACTTTTATAACGTTTTGTTTTTAATAACTTTGTGATCGGATTGAACATTCAAATTATAACATATCGCGACTTCAACTGATTTAAGTCACCCGACTGATACAGAAAGAAACAGTCCGCCCCGTTTACTAATACAAATTATAACATATCGTTTTTTTTTTTTTTTACTATTACATATATACCTAACTGTTTCAGTATTTTTTTTTTTTTTTGAGAAGGTGCTTCTAATGAGTGAACTTTTGACGCAGCCTAGCGGAGCTAGAAATTACTTTTATCCGAGGCAAAACTATGAAGCACTACTAAACATCTTTATAAAATTGAATTTTTAACAGGGGAATTCATAAAAATCTTGACAAATTTACATTAACTTAAAAAGTTTATGGTGGGCAAGTGCCCCACCCAAACTCTATGTATAGTTTCTATAATAACAAAAAAAAGTACACACTATCAAAGGCTCCTATCAAATACCACAGGAACGGAAGATGGTCCGAAAGAGAGGTAAACGAAGTTGACGTGGCTGAGGTTCCTCTCACTAGGTCATGTTTTCATACCATTACTAGTTTACGTTTCTCTACCTATATTTTTGTTGCATTGATTTGTTGGGATTGTGAAATTCCATGTCCAACTCTATATTATCCGATTAGTACGATATTGTCCACTTTGAGCCTCAGAGACTGGCCCGCATGGTTTTACTTTTGGTTTCCATCCCAAAAGACCTCGTACTATTAGAGTTAGACATCTCTTTATATATTAGACACTCATTGTCTAATTCTCCAATGTGGGACTTAGTTTGTTATATCATATTCTCCCCTTCAAACTAAGGATCACATTCATCTCGTGTCCCACAACTGACTTCCAGAATCTTATGACTCGATATCTGCTACACACATCTCATTCCTAACTCATAGGATACCCATTCATCACTCATTCATTATTCAAAGGGTATTTCGGTCTTTCTTGCAGATTTTTCGTCAACTGGCTCTGATACCAATTGTTAGGATTGTGAAATTTCATGTCCAACTCTATATTATCCGATTAGTACGATATTGTCCATTTTGGGCTTCAGAGACTGACCCGCATGGTTTTACTTTTGGTTTCCATCCCAAAAGACCTCGTACTATTAGAGTTGAACATCTCTTTATATATTAGACACTCATTGTCTAATTCTCCAATGTAGGACTTAGTTTGTTATATCACATGATTTGGAGTAAAAATCTCATGAGGTTTGTCTCGTGTAAACTTTATCAAACTAACTTGTAATCGTTTATGGTTTAATTTGAAAGCCTTTAATTCAAAAAAAAAAATACACACATACACAGCAACACTATATATGTGCAAAGAGTTTTATACATTTTGAATTACGATAATGACGAAAATGTCATTCAGTTTTACTTTTTCTCTAAGGTGGTAGTCAAACGGTTAGTGTTTCAGGTTAGATCAAATACGAAACTAAATCAAAATAACAGTTTTAAACTAATCGTGGGTTAAGAAAACTTTTTAAAGTTAAGTAGTTTGATTTAGTGGATATGAACGAATAGTTCTTATCGATCAAGCGTTCTTTCATCTTTGGCTTAATACCCATTAATTATATCGTGGTTGGATCATGGATGCTTCCTAATGTCAGGAAACATATTTAATCTTTGTTTGTTATTAATCATTTAATTTGATCTCATCATCAGACGCCGATTAATGAAGAATACTCATATGTAAAAACAAAAAAGATTCAAATTTTGACCAAAAGAAAGTAGAAGAAAAAGATTAGATTAACTTTCTTAAAATAATTATATATTTTCATTGTGTAACTTAATGGATTACCAGTTGTTTTCCTCTAATTAACTAGTTCTAATGACATTTCCAACTCCACTATATATTTTATTTTAAAATGGAATAAAAATAAAAATTTGAATAAAAATTAAAACCACTATTTTATAAATAGAATAATATATTTTTTTGCTCATTATTCTATTTTATAGTAAAATGTGGAGTGGGGTTAGAGATGTCATAATAGACTATTATGGAGTATTTAAATGGAACGCATATCCTTCTATATAAATCAAATATACATATATATATATATATATATATATATATATATATATATATTCTCATAAGAAGTATTCTTGTTTTAAGATCTAAAATACGTTTTATAACCAAAAAATATATATCTCAAATACGTGAAACTAGTGTGTAATATGACGATTTATAGTTTTCATTTTCTACAAATACAGACTGAATTTTGGTTTTTGGAATCTATTTAAGTAATATACTCAACTCTCCTTCGATATTTTTTTTCTTTTGACAACAAAAGGGTATCTTTCCTTCGATATAAGTTGTTTATTTCATAAGATCCCGAAAATGCAACGACGTGGTTAATTGTTTCCTAGTATCGTACAAATGACTTTATTAGTGTATTGGTTATAAATATTAGGGACATGTTCAAAGTTCAAACCCAATAATTTAGTTATATGTAACGTGTTCCGACGTGCTTCTTATCTACGTGATATCCAATTTGATATTATCCAAAGCGTTAAGATTCCAAAATCTTTTGAAAGCTTCAAATAATTGAGGAGGAATCTCAAAATAAAGCGTTTAAACTACATAGTATAAAAAAAATTGTTTAAAATATTTTAAGTTAGTTATAACTTTTTAAAATACATCCAGTCAAAGCTACTCTAACATTTGGGTTTAAAGTTTAGTAATTATGGTTTAGGGTTTAGTAATAGGTAGGGTTAAAAAAAAAAGGTGGGTTGAGTTTATAAACTTCTGTAAATATAGTACACATTATTTTTAAATATTTATAGATGACTTAAAATGTAAATTTGAAAAATGGTATCAAATTATGCTAAAACTGAAATTCTAGTAATTTTTTAAAATATTATAAGTTGGTTATCACTTTTAAAAAATATACTCAATCATATTTCCTTAATATTTGGATTTAAAGTTTAGTGTTAGAGTTTAATATTTTTCTGTTTACTGACTAATATGAAGTTCTTCGGAGGAAAATCAAATATAAATGTAATTGATTTTGTCACCTAAATTCAAAAAGCATAATATTATACTGATGAAATAGACCGAATACATATATGAAAAACTTAATATTTATTATCCTTCCTCTGTTTCATAATAAGTGTCGTCGTAGAATAAAATGTTTGTTACAAAATAAGTTTATCATAGAATTTCAATGGAAAACTTATTAACACTATTTTCATATTTATTTTTCTATTAATTGAAATACGATTAGATGTATAGAGAATGATAGTTATTTTTGGAAAATAAAAAAAATAAATATTTTTCTAATTTATGTGCACAAATAAAAAATGACACTTAAAAAAGTAAATATTTTATGAACTAAACCTAAGATTCACCAAGTTGGTTCTAGTATTATTTGTTGGGTTATAACTTAAAATCCAATATTAGTTATATATTTAAATATTTTCTTAAAATTTATAAAGATAAATTTAAATGTATTTCTTAAGATTTATCAGTGTTATTTTAAAATATTATATAGTAAAATAAAATGTTTTTATCTTAAGTATATTTATCATATATATACATAATAATAATAATAGTAACAATATTTTCAAATTTGTGTTTTGATTATTAAACTATGTAAATTTAACATAAATCTGAATAAATTGTTTATACATATTTAAGAAATTTTGTTTGAAGAAAATGTTTAATTTTTAAATTATAGATAAAATATTTTTCTATTTTAATATGTATTCCTTCTTTAACTATGGGGTGCGGACCGTTCGTTTGTGCTTATTTCATTATTGTCATATGTTTGTGCTTATTTCAAAACCTGTTGTTTCGTAGAACCTTTCATTTAAAGAGTTTTGGATTATGTTGCAGTATTATTAATAAACTAAGAGTTTTGATTTTTTGAGTTTGAATTATTGTATTAAATATATTTTGTTCAATATTTTGATGAGTTATATTATATAATTTGTTAATTTCTGAGTAGCATTTTTTGTTTTTAAATGTTAGTAAGTCAATGATAATTTTATGGTAGTATAATAAATATTTTTAAATAATGTTTATTAATAATACTGTTGATGAGTCAAACCATTAAAACCAATAACTTATTAATTTATATGGGCTATGGTTTAACCCAATCCATTTAGTTAATTAGTTGGATAAACTCATGATCCATAAACTACTCAATCCATTTGGGTATGAATTGGTTTGGGTTGGTTTATCCATTTTGATACCCCTAAGTACGGTGATTGTATTTGAAGCAATCAATCTAGTAGTGGATATTAAATTTTTTTTAATTAGAGTATAATATTGAAATTTAATAATATAATATAATTATATGATTTAAATATATAACTAATATTAAAAAATTAGTATAATACTATATATTAACTAAATAATAACCAAAATTTTATTTTAAAATACAACTATATTTTTTGTGTTATCTAACATTACATAATTCTAGTACATGGCAGTAATCAAGCGAACCAAAAGTTTGTAATCACATAAAAAGTCAATTAATACACTTTCGACATATTCTAACCTTTTGTAACAAAGAATAATGATGGTCCATTGTTTAATGTTATATTCATATATATAAATATATTGCTTGTCTAATAATTTGTGTATTGTATTTGATGGATCTCAAAATTTATTCGGAATATGGTATAGAATTTTGGCTGCGTGTATAAATAGCAATTTCCCGAAAAATGTATAGACTATATATTAAAATATTTCCTGCTTCTAAAATGTATTTTATTAATAAATTATAATAGCAAATTTGTGGTTATTGTTTAGAATGGTGGGTTTTTAGTAATTTTGGTTGTTTTGCCATTTATTCTAGTAATTACAAAATTATAAGTCATTCTAAGTAATTTTTCTACTAAACGTAAAAAGTGTATGTTTTATTGTTACATGAAAAGATACAACCGTAACGAACTAAAAGGTATAGTACAAAAACATTGAGACTATAAGTTTGCTATTCAAGAATTCGGATCCCCCTTGTTTTTTGTCCTTATTTTATTGGTCTCATCTTTTAAAGTCTTGACCTTCATTACGCTTCAGTTTGGTCTGGTCAGCCTGGGATGGGCTTTCGACCTATGTAAATCTATTTTTTTCTTGGAACTTAATTGAACCGGACTCATGGACCAAGTTTGGACTGGGATGAAACCCGCCTCTGATTCTTTAGAAAAGACATTTTATAGTATGCTTAAAATGATGAAGCAGGAAATAGAAACATTGACTTTGGAAATCATTGCTAAATCTTTATTGAATGAGTATAGAAATAGAACATGCAGTCACAGAGATCCGTATATGAACTAATTCATGGTGACAAAGAATAATCCTACATCACACGCAATTCATATATTTTCACTTGTATACATTAGGTTCCGTGAAAAGTATAAGAAGTATTATTTTTCTAAAGGAGATTGATAATGAAATTATTTCAGAAAAGCGTTGTAATAGTTTTGTATGTGCTCAAAACAGAATTTAGAAGCAGGAAATATTTTGTTATTCACAAGAAACCGTAAGACCAAAAATTCCAAAAAAATGGTAATGCTCTTGCAACCTCATCAAATGGTAATGCTCTTGCAAAAAAATTCCAAAAAAATGGTAATGCTCTTGCAACCTCATCAAATGTTTGAAAGTGTAGAGTCTGCAACGGTTCTGGATAAGCTCGTCTACCTTTCCCGTACGAAGTTCTACTTTTTTGTATGCTCTGCAAACAGACAAAGACCTTTGAAGATAACCGTTGTTAAGATAGCTGTGTTATGGACTTTCGCTGGGCTTCACATACAGAGTTTGTATCTGTCACACCCGGTTTTCTCAAAATAATATAATTGCAAAAAATAACAAAATAATAAATACTAAAATAATAATAATCTTCATATCATAATATAAAAGTCAATACGATACTATAAGGCCTAAAAGCCCAACATCGATAACATCCGAAATATAAAATACGACATAAACCGAAAGTTTGAAATAAGAAATAACATAACGATAAAAGTCCAAAGGCCTAAAGGCCCGATAAAGATAAAAGCGAAAAAAGCGATAGAAGCCCAAAAGCCCAATAGCACAGGTCCGATAATCACTCCTGCTCGTCGGTCTCACCTGAAAGGGGGAAGAGTGAGGGGTGAGCGATAGGTGAATCGCCCAATGAGGTATGGGGGATGCTACCCCGAAGTCCATGGACCCGGACATAACACTCCGAATAAATATATTTAATTCTAATACATGTCAAACACGGCACCTAAAGTACCCAAGCAACAAACAATGATCCTAGCGAGGCGCGCTCTCGCCGCCCACTAACAGGCCAAAAACATAACACAACTCGAGATAGTGCTCGGACACCGCCCGTGGACGATTTATCGACACTTCCAGGCTACAGCTCAACCGGTCGACTATAGTTGGCCATAACCTCATACAATCCGGCATACAGAAGTCCGTCTCTGTATCCGTCTCCACACTAAAACAATCCTAGCTAAGAATTTACATTAAGTGAAGCAATCAATGTTGAATCCTCTAACAACTTAGTTCCGGTTTAAGCAGAGAACCTAATAACTAAACAAGCAATGACAGACTCGATTTCAAGCAGACGGAATATATTAGAAATAAGTTATACTTATTCGAAGTCCTAAGCCGTGTAAGAGGAGTTCGGGAATAGCCCCTCACCTTAGCAATAGGGAAATGTGGTATCTATGAACTCCAGCTGCTCAAATAGACTCTAAATCTGAAATCAGGCGAAATTCTAAGTCAGAACGGCTTTCGAACGGTTTAAAACGGGTTTAGTCAAGATTTACGGAAAAGTCAACACGCTGGTCAAAGGTCAACCCGGTCAACTTTGACCCAAGCCGGTTAACCCTTGACCAGATTGGAATTGATTTAAACCAACCGGTTGAACTCAACCGAAATCGATTCCAATTGGACCATCCGGTTTACCTTAACCAACAATTGATTAATTAATTAATTAATCCATCTAACCGGTTTATCCTAACCGAAATCCAATTGATTTTAACCGGCGGTTTAACCTAACCAACCCTAAATCAATTTAAACCAATCAAACCACCGGTTGACCGAGTGACCGAGTTGACTCACCGGGTCGACTCGGCCGAGTTGGCGAGTCGCCGGCGAATCACCGGCACTAGTCCCGGCGGCAACGGCGAAGGGTGGCGGCGGCTTACCGGAAAATCAGCGGCGGCGACGGCGGCGAGGCGGCGACGCGGCGGCAGCTTCACGGCGGCGGACGGACGGCGGTCGATCACGGCGGCTCCGGCGAACGGCGGTCGGAGACGGCGGCGAGTGGCCGGAATGCGCGGTGGCTCCGGCGGACGGCGACGGCGCGTGCGTTTCACGCCTGCGCAGAGGCGAAACTTCGGGAGGCTCTAGCGGCTTCGTCCGGGCTCCGATTGCGGTGTGGTTGGTGTCTACGGCTTCGTCTCGACGAGAGGAACACGATGGTGGTCTTGCATGCACGAGATGATCAATGGTTAGGAAGTTATGGGCGATTTACTAAACGGAAACGAAACTGAAACTTAAGGCATGCGGTTTCCGGCAGTTACCTAGGGTGTTGATCGGGGGTGACGAGCTGAACGTGATCACGGCACACGGTTGCTCCGGCGACGAGCTCCGGCGACCCACTCACTGCAAAATGATCACACTTCTTCTTCTTAGTTCACTCTCTCTCTAACTCTTCTTTATTTTCTGAAGTTTCTGAGAAAACAAGGTGGAGGTGATGGTTATTTAAGGCAAAATACCTTGGGCTTTTTGGAGTGAATTTGGGCCTCGCTGAATGTCAGATGGGCCTGGGTTTGGGTCATGACAACTCTCCCCCACTAATAAAGAATTCGACCCCGAATTCGAGTCACCAAACTCTCCAATGACACCCCGAAACAGCTCTGGATAATCAATCCTCATTTGGAGCTCGGACTCCCAGGTCTCCTCCTGAATCCCGTCGCTCTCCCAACGGACCTTGACCAACATGGTCATCATACCATGATCTGCTTTCACTTGGCGATCCAATATCTCTACTGGCTGGCACAACCCACGTAAACCTTTGCCAAGGTCTCTAGGTGGCTGCTGCAAAATGAGCTCTGGCTCTCTCACGACTTTCCTCAAAACCGACACATGAAACACATCATGGAAGTCTGATAGCTCTCCTGATAAATCCAATCGGTAAGCAACTGCTCCAATCCGCTCCAATATAGGATATGGTCCCATATATCTCGGTTTAAGCTTCTTTAGCTTCCGAGTCTTAGATCCTCCCTGAAATGTTCTCATTTTCAGGTATACCAGGTCGCCAACCTGAAACTCCAAGTCTTTTCGCCGCTTATCTGCATAACTCTTTTGACGGTCATGGGCTTCCTTAAGCCGCATCTTGAGCATCTCAACCTGCTCGACTGTCTCTTGAACCATGGCTGGTTCTATCTCACGTCGCTCTCCCACTTCCGTCCAACAAAGTGGTGTGCGACAAGGTCTACCATATAGAGCCTCATATGGTGCCATCCCAATACTCGAATGATAGCTGTTGTTGTAGGCAAACTCGGCTAGAGGTAGATACTTCACCCAACTACCTTCCCAATCTAAAACACAAGCTCTGAGCATATCCTCCAAAGTCTGAATAGTCCTCTCTGACTGACCATCTGTCTGCGGGTGATAAGCCGTACTCATATGAACCTTTGTCCCAAGCGCCTTCTGGAAGGCTCTCCAAAACTCAGACGTGAACTTTGTATCCCGATCCGATACAATGCTGACCGGAACTCCATGCAATCTCACAATCTCGCTGATGTAAGTCTGTGCTAGCTGATCAGCTCTGTCTGTCTTCTTAACCGCTAGAAAATGGGCTGACTTCGTAAGTCTATCCACGACTACCCATATGGCATTCTTCCCTCCTGACGTAGTCGGCAAACCCGTCACAAAATCCATAGTTACCATGTCCCATTTCCACTCCGGTAATGGTAGGTTTTGCAATAACCCGCTAGGAACCTGATGCTCGGCCTTAACCATCTGACACGTCTGACATTGCGATACTAATGAAGCAACATCTCTCTTCATACCAGGCCAATGGTAATATCGCTTCAGATCCCTGTACATCTTGGTATTTCCTGGATGAATGGAGAAACTCGAGTGGTGTGCTTGCCGTAAGATCTCCTTTCTTAACAGCTCATCATTGGGCACACAAACCCGGTTTCGGTACATGAACATCCCGCTGGAGGCTGTATGATAACCAATACTCTCCATCTCGATCTGCTTACGCAAAGCCTTATCACCATCCTGAGATTTGCGTATCCTCCATAGTAAGTCTGCCCGCTCTACAGCCTCAGCGCCAACTGACTCTCCTTCTACAGTAATTGCACATAATCTGAGACTAGCAAGTGTCCCAGTAAGCTCATGGACCTCTTTGGTTCCCGATACATCGCTTCTACGCCTACTCAAGGCATCCGCCACATGATTGGCTTTTCCCGGATGATATGCGATCTCCAAGTTGTAGTCTGCTAACAACTCCATCCATCTACGCTGCCTCAAATTCAAGTCCGCCTGCGTAAATACGTACTTCAGACTCTGGTGGTCCGTGAAAATCTTCACCTTCTCTCCATACAAGTATGACCTCCAGATCTTTAATGCGAATACAACTGCTGCCAACTCCAAATCATGCGTAGGATAATTGGCCTCGTGAGGCCTCAATTGTCGTGATGCATAGGCAATGACCTGACCCTCCTGCATCAGTACACATCCCAATCCGGTGCCTGACGCATCAGTGTAAACATCATATGGTATTCCTGGTCTCGGGAGTACCAAAACTGGCGCATGGGTCAGCTGTCGCTTCAACTCAGTGAAACTTCCCGAACATTCCTCTGTCCAATCAAACTTGGCGTCTTTTCCTGTTAGCCGTGTCATTGGCTTTGCAATGCTAGCAAAACTGTTGACATACTTTCTGTAGTATCCTGCCAAACCGAGAAAACTTCGGATCTCCGTCGCACTCTTAGGTGTCGGCCACTCTGAAATGGCGGTAATCTTCTCCTGATCTACGGCAACTCCTGCTTCTGAAACCACGTGACCCAAAAATCCAATCTTCCTCTGCCAAAAGTTACACTTACTTAGCTTGGCAAACAACTGATGTTCCCGAAGCTTACCCAACACAATCCGCAAATGCTCAGCATGCTCTTCTCTACTCCGAGAATAAACCAAGATATCATCGATGAAAACTATCACAAACTTATCCAGCTGCTCTCGAAACACATCATTCATGAGCTTCATGAACGCGGCTGGTGCGTTCGTCAACCCAAATGGCATCACCACAAACTCGTAATGTCCATAACGGGTACGGAATGCCGTCTTCCGCACATCTCCCTCAGCTATCGCAATCTGGTGGTATCCCGATGCCAAGTCAATCTTAGAGAACCATGAAGCTCCCTGCAACTGGTCCAACAACTCGTCGATACGCGGGAGCGGGTACTTATTCTTGATGGTCACTTTGTTCAAACCTCTGTAATCGATACAAAGTCTGAAGCTCCCATCTTTCTTCTTCACAAACAACACTGGTGCTCCCCACGGTGACGTACTCGGCCTGATAAACCCCTTATCAGATAGTTCCTCCAACTGCTTCTTTAACTCTGCCATCTCAGTTGGTGCGAGACGGTATGGAGCTCGTGAAACTGGTGCTGCTCCTGGCTCTACTTCTATCGTAAGTACGTCCGCTCTAGCTGGTGGTGGCCCTTTTAAAGCTTCAAAAACATCCTCGTACTCGGCGACCACTGGTATATCATGCAGCTCCTGCTGACCGTCCTCTTTAACCATCGAAATGGTTGCCAAAAATCCCTCTGCTCCACTCTCCAATAATTCTTCGGCACGCAACATGGAGACGATAGGAATTTCCCGGTGTGTCTGAATGCCCTCGCAAATGATCTTTCCTTCTTCTCTAGGGATATTAACTCTTGCCTTCGGACAATCCAAGACTACTCGATGTCGCGACAACCAATCCATCCCAAGTATAACATCGTAGGAGCTCATCTCCATCTCTGTCAAATCTCCGAGCAACTCGACTCCTCCAAGTAGAACTGGTACATCGTGATGAATGCCAACTGCTCCCAACTTCTCCGTGCCAGCAGTCTGAATCTGCTTAGCCTTCGGTTCGAAGACACCCCGAAAAGACCAAGACTGGACTAAGCGCGGACTCACAAAACTATGAGAAGCTCCCGTGTCGAATAAGGTATAAGCTGACTCTCCTCCAACCGAAACCGATCCTACACGAGATTTTTACTAACTACACATGACAACCACGAACCAAAATACTCAAACACAAACAAGTATGGAAAAGTCTCATACCTGCTATCGGCTCAGCTCCTTGAGGATCTCCAACCGCAAACACTCGTGGAGCGATGGCTAGACGCTTCGGTGGTGGTGGGAGTGCCGCATTGCCCCTCCTCGGGCAATCTCTGATGAAGTGA
Organism: Brassica rapa; assembly: GCF_000309985.2. Lineage (NCBI taxonomy): Eukaryota > Viridiplantae > Streptophyta > Magnoliopsida > Brassicales > Brassicaceae > Brassica > Brassica rapa. Next base: position 10,537,392 of record NC_024800.2, read on the forward strand.
CCTGGCTGACCACAGCCAAAACAGACCTGTGCCGCTGCTGGTGCTGCTGGTGCTGCAATCTGTCTGACTGGTGGTGTATCCAATGGCTTAACCCGACAAAACTTCGCAATGTGTCCAATCTTACCGCAAATAAGACACCTCATACACTGCCCACTGTGACTGCGATGGCAACGAGGACATATCGGTAATCCTGACGGGTCCCCTGCTCTCCTCTGAGACTCTGGAGCTTTTCCAGACTTAACATGAATTGCTTTGGCGAGTTTCTGCTCCTCCACCAAGCCTGCCTCCTGCTCGGCAGCTTTCTCCACCAAATCTCCCAATCGGTGGTAAGTGACTACGCGACACCTGTTACGAATCTCCACTCGCATCCCACTCAAAAACTTCCTGATCAAGTCTTCCTCTGAAATGCCCACTCCAGCAAATCTGCGAAGTTGGTTGAACACAACCTCATACTCCCTGATAGACATCTCTCCCTGGCTTACATGCTCGAACTCGCATTTCTTCCTATCCATAGCTTCCTTCGGAAAGTATTTCCTATCGAACTCTCGAATGAAGTCAGCGAAGGTAAGCCTCTCTGGCCCAAAATGACTCAATCGTATTCCCTCCCACCATATAAGAGCATCTCCACGAAGGTACTGCATAGTCAATCTAAGCGACAACTCTGGTGGACACTCGATAATCTCCAGCTTCCGCTGCAAGGCTAACTTCCAATCATGTGCAGCTACAGCATCCACTGTCCCGCTAAAGTGCTCCATATCCATGTTCCTCATCTGACATGTCAGCCTGTAGAACCTCTCATCATAAACAGGGTAAACATAAGGTCGTGGTGGTGGTGGCGGTAGATCCTGAACACCATGAGCAAACTGCGGAGCTGGACCCTGCTGCAGTGGAACCTGAGGAAGGGGAACCTGCTGAACGGGATCCTGATAATCATGCTGAGCGGGAATCTGCTGATCCTGCTGAACCTGAACCGGTGGAACTTGCTGAACCCGAATCTGCGGACCCTGCTGCACCTGAACCTGAGGACCCTGCTGAACGGCAGCCATCTGACGAGCAACCTCTTGAGCAGCTACTCGGGCAGCCTCTTGAGCGGCCTGCCTGGCTGTCTCATGGGCAATCTGCTGAAGTGCCTCCTGAGCTGCCTGTCTAGCGGCATCCTGAACCATCTGTCTCAATGCATCCTGATCAACTGGTGGAGCCGCGGGTGGCGGAACTGCGGGCTGCTCATGCTCATCTACATCTTCTCTAACAGCTCTGGTGGTCTGGGCACGGGTGGTTCTTCTCCTTGGCGGCATCTGAAAGGAAAGCGAAATGTTAACTTACGCTCAACTTTTGATACCAACATTTAAGGAGAAGTGATATCGAACGGAAAGGTGCTATTTATTTTCGTTTACAAAATTCCCAAATCACCGAAAATATTTGAAATCATCTAAAACCGTCTAAAACCGAACAAAACCAGGTCTCCAAAAATCGCCATCCCGGGTCGGAGCCGGGACGGAACCCCGCTCTGATACCAAAAATTGTCACACCCGGTTTTCTCAATATAATATAATTGCGAAAAATAACAAAATAATAAATACTAAAATAATAATAATCTTCATATCATAATATAAAAGTCAATACGATACTATAAGGCCTAAAAGCCCAACATCGATAACATCCGAAATATAAAATACGACATAAACCGAAAGTTTGAAATAAGAAATAACATAACGATAAAAGTCCAAAGGCCTAAAGGCCCGATAAAGATAAAAGCGAAAAAAGCGATAGAAGCCCAAAAGCCCAATAGCACAGGTCCGATAATCACTCCTGCTCGTCGGTCTCACCTGAAAGGGGGAAGAGTGAGGGGTGAGCGATAGGTGAATCGCCCAATGAGGTATGGGGGATGCTACCCCGAAGTCCATGGACCCGGACATAACACTCCGAATAAATATAGTTTAATTCTAATACATGTCAAACACGGCACCTAAAGTACCCAAGCAACAAACAATGATCCTAGCGAGGCGCGCTCTCGCCGCCCACTAACAGGCCAAAAACATAACACAACTCGAGATAGTGCTCGGACACCGCCCGTGGACGATTTATCGACACTTCCAGGCTACAGCTCAACCGGTCGACTATAGTTGGCCATAACCTCATACAATCCGGCATACAGAAGTCCGTCTCTGTATCCGTCTCCACACTAAAACAATCCTAGCTAAGAATTTACATTAAGTGAAGCAATCAATGTTGAATCCTCTAACAACTTAGTTCCGGTTTAAGCAGAGAACCTAATAACTAAACAAGCAATGACAGACTCGATTTCAAGCAGACGGAATATATTAGAAATAAGTTATACTTATTCGAAGTCCTAAGCCGTGTAAGAGGAGTTCGGGAATAGCCCCTCACCTTAGCAATAGGGAAATGTGGTATCTATGAACTCCAGCTGCTCAAATAGACTCTAAATCTGAAATCAGGGCGAAATTCTAAGTCAGAACGGCTTTCGAACGGTTTAAAACGGGTTTAGTCAAGATTTACGGAAAAGTCAACATGCTGGTCAAAGGTCAACCCGGTCAACTTCGACCCAAGCCGGTTAACCCTTGACCAGATTGGAATTGATTTAAACCAACCGGTTGAACTCAACCGAAATCGATTCCAATTGGACCATCCGGTTTACCTTAACCAACAATTGATTAATTAATTAATTAATCCATCTAACCGGTTTATCCTAACCGAAATCCAATTGATTTTAACCGGCGGTTTAACCTAACCAACCCTAAATCAATTTAAACCAATCAAACCACCGGTTGACCGAGTGACCGAGTTGACTCACCGGGTCGACTCGGCCGAGTTGGCGAGTCGCCGGCGAATCACCGGCACTAGTCCCGGCGGCAACGGCGAAGGGTGGCGGCGGCTTACCGGAAAATCAGCGGCGGCGACGGCGGCGAGGCGGCGACGCGGCGGCAGCTTCACGGCGGCGGACGGCGGTCGATCACGGCGACTCCGGCGAACGGCGGTCGGAGACGGCGGCGAGTGGCCGGAATGCGCGGTGGCTCCGGCGGACGGCGACGGCGCGTGCGTTTCACGCCTGCGCAGAGGCGAAACTTCGGGAGGCTCTAGCGGCTTCGTCCGGGCTCCGATTGCGGTGTGGTTGGTGTCTACGGCTTCGTCTCGACGAGAGGAACACGATGGTGGTCTTGCATGCACGAGATGATCAATGGTTAGGAAGTTATGGGCGATTTACTAAACGGAAACGAAACTGAAACTTAAAGCATGCGGTTTCCGGCAGTTACCTAGGGTGTTGATCGGGGGTGACGAGCTGAACGTGATCACGGCACACGGTTGCTCCGGCGACGAGCTCCGGCGACCCACTCACTGCAAAATGATCACACTTCTTCTTCTTAGTTCACTCTCTCTCTAACTCTTCTTTATTTTCTGAAGTTTCTGAGAAAACAAGGTGGAGGTGATGGTTATTTAAGGCAAAATACCTTGGGCTTTTTGGAGTGAATTTGGGCCTCGCTGAATGTCAGATGGACCTGGGTTTGGGTCATGACAGTATCTTGGACCTGTCTATTTGTATGACTAACATTTCCCCTCAAACTTATGCTGGGAGAAGCTTTCACATCATGTTTGCTTTGAAGATGAACAAATGAAGATATGTGCTATTTGGAGAATAGTGTCATTGACAAAATCAAGAAGTTTCTGATTTTATAATAGAGACTCAAACTGAGTTTTCCAAAAAAAAAAAATTAGTTATTATCATTGAGCTTCAAGGTAACAGAGCTCGAAGACATGAACATTTCTCAAAAACCGGTAATGATTTAACAGATATATAACACTACACCTACTAAAACTAGAATGGCTCCGATAACATATGAGAATTTATGGGAAAAAAAAAAAGAGTTTTTAGGAGATAATGATAAACTTCATTCCTAATATTAAAGAACCGACTATAGACTTGACTTATAGAGCTCTAAGAAAAATCTAGACACTCTTGACTATACAATTGGAAAGTACATTACACAATGCTTAGGGATAAGAGAGGATTAATAAACTCGTCCACATTTCCTGTACGAACCTATACTTTATTGGATGCTTTGCAAACAGACAAAGAGTTATATATTCCAAAAAAAGGACAGAGTTTGAAGAAGTGTTGTTAAAACAATTGTGTTATGGGTATAGGTTGGGCTTCGCACACAGAATTTGTATCATAGGCCTGTCTATTTGTATGTCTAACAAAAGTGCGTTTCAGATTTCAAAGAATCGAATTGTGATTACTATCATATGTGGATGCAATCTTGATCGTTGAGACGCTTCTTCTGTTGGGATGCTGAATTCTTGATCTTGTTAATTGAGTTCTGTGTTTTGAAATGGATCGTTGTTGACTATATTTTATGTTATGGGTCATTTTAATAAGTTGAAAGTCGATTAAAAATATTGTGTATTTCGGTTTTTAATTTGATAACGTAAAACCAAAACTGTATTGACATTCACAAACCGCTCTTTTCACAAGTAAACCCCCTAATCATATCTAAACGAAGAAATAGAATTTAAGAAAGCAGAAGAAGCATCATTCTCAAAAAAAAAAACAGGGTTTAAGGATAATGGTTGGCACTGGGTGGATTAAACCCGAAAAATATTAAGCCACTCAATAAAGCTGGAACAAGTAATCTCAGTAGTATAAGCAATCGACTCTATATGGATGGCAGTTAAACCTTAGATGGTCAATGGCAAATCAACCTCGTTGAAGAATATAAAATTTACTGTGTTCCTAGTTAAAGAAACTTGATGAATGTTACTAAACACCATAACAAGTTCTGCCAGCAAATAGAGTTACTTGAAAACATTCAGACTTGACTTGAGCCAGCAAATTTTATAGGGCACTCATGCAATCAACACACTTATGCTTCCAAGATCAACATACTAACGAATCAAAGCAAAGCAAAGAAAAGTCACTAGGAAACAGAACCTCAAGGAGCCTAAAAAAATCTCAGCCTCTTACTCAGAGAAGAAACCAACACTGGGGAGGGACATTCCAAGAAAGAAAAGACACAACAAACTCACTTGGCTAGTCCCATCATCTTAATAAAAACAAACTGTTTCTTGAGAAGTTTGAACACCACAAAAATTCAATTTTATTGAAGCTAGAAATAACATTGCAATAGATTCAATTCTTAAGATTTGCGACCTTGTTTCTTCCTGAGTTTGCGGAACTTGTGCTTGTTCATCTTCTTCTTCCTCTTCTTCTTCACACTATCCGCGTGAATCACCACCTCCTTCTCTTTCTCCTCCACCACCGAACCATGAACCACGCTCGGGTTAAGCCCGTATCCGATTGGGAAGCTAGGGTAAAACCGCAGAGCTTCATCGGGTTTGATTCCGGACCCGGAGAAGGTAATCACAGGATTAGTGAGAGGAAATGGATCAGAGAGAGACTCGATGATGCAAGGCTTCTGATGTGGTATGAGATTGGGGGTAAGCCTCGGGATTGCTCTTAAACAGGACTGGTTCCTGATGAATCTTTGCATGAGATTCGCCATTGGAGATTAGAAACCCCAGAAATGATGAGGGAGGCGGCCGTTCCTACTTGCTGTCGGATCAGTGCCTTCCTCCTCTCTCAAAAACCTATTCTCTAAAATTAAATGTACTTTTTATTTAAAAAAATCATAAAATAATAGAGGCAAATCTTCAAAAAAAAAAAAAGCTAAAATAGCTGCCGTAAAGTGTTTACAAGGGTTGGCATGATCTGATTAGTTTACAAGGGCTGCCATAAATATCTTGATTTTTTGAGGTATTCATGATCTGATTAGTTTCATACAAATAATTAATTATCTGATAGATTTGATCTGTAACAATCTGGATATTTGGTGTCTTGGATATCCAATTTTTTTTGTTATTAATTGAATATTATATTCAATCTATAAAAATAAATAAATAAATTTAAAAAATAAATAAAAATCTAAAAATAGTATAAAGTAATAATCTTATATATTAAAACAGAAATCACAACTTTTGATTCAAAACAAAATATGTTACAAGAATACAAAATTTGAATTTTTATAATAATAATATCATAGATCACATAAACACATGTATAATAGAGTTAGATAATACATAATACTAAACTATATTAATTTATTGATAAATTTTGTTTTATAAACTAAAATAATTTAGTATATAAAATAAAATCTGCACGGTTGTGTGGATCGAGATCTAGTATCTTATTACAAAAAGATATTTAATTTTTAAATTCTATTGATTATTATAATAATTTAGTAAATACATATACCGTAAAACTTATATAAAATATAATATTTATACAACTTATATATAATTCTTTATGATACTCGGAATGTAGTTGATTACCGTCCTATTGCGCCTTGCAATACCCACTACAAAATAATTTTCAAAATCCTGATCTATCGACTGAGACCACGCCTACTGTTCCTTGTTTCTAAAACTCAATCAGTTTTTTTAGCAAGGCATGCGATAGACGATGACGTCCTTATTACTCATAAAATTCTTCACGTTCTTCGTACTTCAAAAGCAAAGAAGTATTGCTCAATAGCAGTAATGACATATATGAGAAAAGTTTATATATTTCAAAAACTCTAATCTGTTATTTTGATGACATTGTTTATTTGATCATCAAACATACTATCTTTGAAAAACAAATATATTTTTAATTAGTAACCATCTTAAGTAAAATGTATAGGAAAAAAGCAGTAGTAAAAATTTCAAGAAACAAACATTCAAAAGCAAGAAATAATTTATGATTTGTATTCTTAAAACGTTTCTTTTACTTATTATCATAATAAGATAGAAACAAACTTGAAAAAAAAAACAATTATATATTCATGTCAAATTTTAATGGTAAAACAATCATATTATCTTTAATAATAAATAACAAAATAAAAATAATGAAGGAATCAAGCTTCCTAATCATTTAAAAAAAATAAAAATAATGAACGAATAAAATAACTAAAAATTCAAAATAACTAATATTAAATTAAAATACAGAAAAAAAAATTCATAAGATTTAGAAAATTTTAAAAATTATATCATATCATTGTTGACAATAACAATTTCAAATATATCACCAATGAAGATGATATAACATATTATGTATCATCTAACGAAAGCTATTTATAAATTCTTACCAATCATTTTTAAAATTTGGTAACATGCTTTATAACAACTAATCAAACATGTATCAACTTATATTTTGTGACATCTACCCAATTTATATCATTTAGACAACAGTTTGATAACATATAAGCAAACATGTATCAGCTCACAATACCTAATGTATATCAACTAACCAAATATTTCACTACAAGAAAACAGTTTGTTTCCTATTATCGATTTCAGTCAGAATAAGCTATTTTTGACTAACACAGTCGTCGGTTCTATCTCTTCGAGAAAAAAATTAGTCATAATTTTTTCTGGATTTCTAACGAATTTCCGACAGACATATTTTTGACGAAACTCCAACGGTGTAATTTCCGACGACATCATTTAAAATAAATATTTTAATTCTCTATATAAATAAAATTAAAATTAAAACTAGAAAAAGTTTTTTCTAATATAATTATTTTTAAAAATCGTTTATAATAAAAAAAATTATAAGATTTTAAAAACCAAAAAACTTATAATAAATTGAATATTTTTTTAGAAAAGGTGAAAACGTTTTTATATATTTTTAAAATCTTTTTGTAACTGAAACCGTTTTCTAAAAAATGAAAAAAGTTTTAATTAAATTTAAAAAACATTAAAATGTTTCATAAATTTTTTTTTAAAAAAAAGTAAAATTTGTTTTCTAAAAACATAAACAGGTTTTATATGTTACAGAAAACCTAAATGTTTTTATAAAAACATAAAAAAAGTTTTACAAATGCTTACAACATTTTATAAAATCATAAAAACGTTTTTAACAAAAAAAATTGAAAAAAATAATAAACATAAAACAAGTTTTGCAATCCTAAATCTAACATGTAAATCATAAAACTAACAAATCTAACATAATAAATCCTAAATTAGCCAATCTAACTCATTTCTAACATTCCAATCACTAAAATACATCAATTCTAACCTAAAATATATACAATCTAACATATATGATTATTGAGAGGATGATAAATGACTAACATGGCTGTTCTTCAGCTGTTCTTCGAGGGAGAGAGAGAGAACAGAGAGAGCTCAGAGAAAGAGAGATTTGAAATGAAGATGACGATTTTTTTCTGTTTTTATGATTAAAAAATTCTGACGAATTGATGTCGTTGAAAATCTGCCGGACTTTTTTTATTTTGGCGCTTCACGAAAAAATTAGGCGGTTCAATTTCCGACAAATATACCATTTTCGTCGGAATATATCATATTCGTCGGAAGTTATTAGTCATAAATTCGTCAGAAATTTTCTATGAATTTTTGATGAATGTATTGAAGTTTTGAAACATAGCAAAAATAGACCGATAATAACCATTGAATTTTTTTTTTGATGATTTTTAGAGGTTTATTTTCTTCAAAATGTTTGAATACACCTGAAAACACACAAATTCAAAATTTAAGATGGATCACCATAATGTATTCTCTTAAGTATATAAGTGTTAATGAGAAAGGTTATTTATCCGTCGATGCATCCATCGCGAGAATATATATATATATATATATAAATAGCTTTAAAAGCTTTAAATAATTGAGGTATTATTAACCCACCTCATATTTATCACTTAATATATGTTAAAGTGATCTTGTTGGTATCCGGTTTAACATTTATTTTAAATATTTCATATCTAAAACTCAAATATGTTAGAAATTCGTCAGAAATTTATGACGAATTAGCTACGAAAATTTTACCGTTCGTCGGTAATTCGTCAGAAATTCAGACGAATTTTCCTCAACATTTCATCAGAAATTTCCGACAAAAACCTAAACTCCAAATCTATACCCCAAATCGTTTAATCTTCCTCGGCAATCGTCAGTATTTCGTCAATTATTTCCGACAACAGAATATTCATCAGAAATTCCTAGGATGTTTTCGACAAAATTCCGACGAATGGTAAAATTTTATATTTCACGGAAATTCGTCAGAAATTTTCGACGAATATCTTTTCCGTCAAGAATTACTATGTTTTCTTGTAGTGTTTATCAGCTAACAACAACATAATCTGTTACATAATAGCTACAACTAACCTTAGTTGAAATTTGTGAGATTCATGTTGTCGTCTCAGTCTCTCTGGTATGCTAATAAATCGTTTTGAAACCTCCATGTTGTTCTCAAATTTGAGCAGACCGTTGGAGCAATTAAATAAATGAACTCGTTGAGAGAGACGTGCACACTAGAGCTATACATTGAGTTGGATAGAACATATCTAGCAAACAAATATTCACGGCGGTGAAATGTCTGGTGATGATCGTTGTCACGGTATCGTGAGGCTTGACTACTGTTTCGATCATGATGATTTCTTTTTCAGCTGCGGTTCAGGAGAAGATATAAGAGACAACTTCAATAGCAGAAGAGAGGAGACGCGAAGCAATGGTGGATTAAATTTTGGTTATGGTTAAGAAAGATGAAGATGAATTCATTAGAGAAGAAAAAAGTGAAATGATGCTGAGAATTTAAGGGGAATCGTAGGAGAAGAGAAAGTGGGAGAGGAAAGTAGGAGGAGATGTTAAATTGTTCACAGTACCAAAAAATAGTGAAGTGGTATTTTCTTAATTATGATTTTGGTGTATATGAGATTTAAATTCTTTATTTAAAATATATAAATAGATAAATTATTAATTTATGATTTTAATGGGAGCATATATTTATATATAATTTTGTGAAAGATTATTATTTTATTATTTTATCGGTTTGTGTCATATTTTGAACAGGTCCAATTCGGAACCAAATTTTTTTTATTAATTTATTGTATTATTAATTTATTAAGTATTAATTTATATAGTTTTTACTGTACGTGGACGTTGGTGTTATTGGGATGATTTTCTGTGTTTTGGAGTACGAATGCTTCTAATTCTAAAACATGAGTATCGATATAAAGTGAGGGAACTGAATATGCTTGTAAGCTTGTTCTACAAACAATGAATTTTGTAAGCTCATCACTTGGCTTTCTAAATTAGCCTACTTACTCAAGAACTCAAATCACAAACATCTCTTTGCTAGTATATAGTTTCAACTTTCAAAAGAGTAAACATGTTTATTACACACATAAAACATAATAAAGATACTATATATATATTGACTTGGTCACGTAGTAGATGATGCAATGGCGTAGAGAGGGAACATGCGATGAATCACAGTACCGATTGATTCAGCGACATTGGTTTTAACTTCATTAGATTCAGCCGGTAATCTCCAATTAAGTTGATGCACTAAGTTAGCCAAAACAAACTCATTCAACACTGCTGCAAATGATATTGCTGGGCAAATTCTTCTCCCTGCTCCAAACGGAATCAGCTCAAAATCATGACCTCTGAAATCAACAGATGAATCCAAATGCCTTTCCGGCCTAAAACTTTCCGCGTCTTGTCCCCAAGTTGCAGCCTCTCTCCCGATCGCCCACGCATTGATCGTAACCTGCGTACCCGCAGGTATGCCGTAATCTCTTAATATGACTTCTTGTGTTGATTTGTGAGGAACCAACAATGGAAGTGGGGGATGTAGCCGTAGTGTCTCTTTGATCACAGCTTTCAAGTACTTCATGTTTTGAAGGTCTTCTTCTGATACACTTGATCTTCTCTTACAACACGTACGGACTTCTTCCTGGAGTATGTTCAGACACTCTGGGTGAAGTAGTAGCTCGGTCATTAACCCATTCCATAAGTGTGTACGATGTACTACATCATTAAATCTGTATTCAATTTATGTTCCTTTTACCAAGATGATTGCCTTTATATTTGTACGGTCAATTTCAAACCCGACGTTCTTCTCTCTCTGAATCGCCAGCAATACATCAACGAAATCATTTCTGTCTCCATTACCATCTACATGATCCTGCACAACTCTCTACAAGAACTCATCAAAATCATTTCTCGTCTTTTCTAGTTGACCATCCAAACCACGGATCCAATCAATCCACGCAAGCCATGGTACATAACTGCCGACACTAGACACCCCAAGTAGCTTAGTGAATCTGTCTATTAACTCTTTAAAATCTGTTCCAGCACCGTATTTCCGTCCCAAAGCAACTCTACATATCACATCGTTAGTTTAACTAGACAAAAGCTCACTTATATTCACCCACAAAGAACTTGATTTTCGGATCTTTTCCATCATTAAACTAACTTCTTCTTCTCTCACGTCGCGAAAGGACCGTACCATTTTGTGGCTGAGGAGATGGAGGACACAAACACTCTTCATTTGTCTCCAATACTCTCCATAAGGAGCCACAGCCACATCACGCCCGTTGTACATAAGTTTTTCGAAGATCTTAGACTGCGGACGGCTTGCAAAAACGCGGTCGTGCGTCTTCAAGACATCTCGAGCCGCGCCCACGGAAGAGACTACGAGAACGGGGACACGGCCAAAGTGAAGGATCATGAGAGGACCGTAACGTCGGCTGAGAAAGCATAGTGATCTGTGAGGGTAGCGGCCCAGCTGATGAAGGTTTCCGATAAAAGGAAGTCTTGGTGGTGATGGGGGGGGTGTGTTGCTTTTCCTTCGTGCCGTTTGTTTTTGGAAGAAGAGAATGGTAATGAAGATTGTTGAGCATAAGAGAAGTAACACGATCATCATTTGCATCTCTGGATTTTATTCTTAAAATATTTTTCTTCGTGATCACGGTTGATGTAAATACACAAGCAAAGTTTCTCCACGGAATGTAACTACTGCCACTTAATCTCTCTGGGACATATGTTTCACTGTCTTTCTTTTAATGTTCGGTGTTTCGAAAAATATTCATGCTGCTTGTCTGGGCTTTCGCAATTATGTGACTTGTTTTGGACTAATCTAACAGCTAAGTTAATTTGTCAGCCCTAATGATTCGGCTCGGTTGAGAAAACTAATTTGAATTGGGTACTACGAATGTCGTCACGTTTGAAACTGTGATTATGTTATACTTTTATTACTTATCCATTTATCATTTCTTTACGCTTCTAAAATTTGATAAAGCTAATTAGATAGATAGCAACGCAGAAGATCGTTTGAAATAATTTTAATAAATGTACCTGTAAACTATATTTATTTGATAATTTCGTGAATAAATTTAATAATATTTGCACTAACATGTCATATAATAATATACTAGGTGTTGTGCCCGCACATGCGGGCATAGTGTTCTTATAGATATTTATATGTTTGTAACTATTAAATCAAAACCAACATAATAAATTATTAATTATGTTTTTAAAAAATAAATCAAACATTAAACTTTATATTTTATAATAAAAAATATTATTTCAGATAAAACACAACATATTTAAAAATTATCTTATGTTTTAAAAATATATTTTATTTTTGAGAATTTTATTACATTTACTTATAGTCAAGTATCAAATATAACATATAAAAAAATATTATTAATATATATTCATTAGTTTTATCAAAATATATATATGCTTATTGTTTTGTTAAATTTAATATTCACATATATTTTAGAAAATATAATTATTTATATCTAACTATAAATTTTATAATAAAATATTATTTTCAGATAACAACAGAATAAATCTAAGAATTATCTTATGTTTTAAAACATGTTTTTATTTTTGAAAAATTTATTATATTTATTAATTTATACCTTCAGTCTCCAATTCCATACTAATCAAGCATTTGCTTTCTCGTTGGTAAGCGAATCCTGGAGAAGACCCAAATATTTAAAGAGATGGGCTAAAAGCCCAAACTTAAACAGATAAAACGCAGCGTCTAGGAGGCTGTTAAACCTCCATGAAAATGTATTTTGTTTTTACTTAAAACCCTTGTTACACATTTTCGTCTTCGTTCAGACACAGTAGCCCATGTACAGCAGATCAAAGGCAGTCTTGTCTTCTCTTCGAAACGCTTACTCTAAGATCTCGACTCGGTCGTATCAAACCCGACTTCAGGTGGATTTTTATTCAAACTCGTATTCGTCTTTCGGTTCTCCGTGGCAATTCCGCTCTTTTTCTTCGAAACCAGAGTCTATGCTTCAGTTAGTTCTCGAAAACGATTGGTCCAAAGAAGTAGTGGAAGGACTGAGAAAACCAGACACGCCTCTAACCCACGAGACTGCAATCTACGTTCTTAGGAAACTAGCCAAGCACCCAGATAAAGCTTACTCCTTTCTCGACTGGGTCATCAGAGAATCAGATCTTACTCCAAGCTCTCCACTTTACAGCACGATGCTGAGGATGATACTAGTGCAGCAGAGACCCATGGAAAGGTTTCGGACGACTCTTAGGGATATGAAACAAGGAGGGTTTTGTCTGGACGAGGAAACGTACAAGACTATCTATACTTTGCTTAACAGAGAGAGCTACAAAGACGCTAAGGCTTTGGCTCGGTTCTATAATGATAACGCAATGTCTGTCGTTGCGGACAATGTTTCCGCTTCTGTTTCGAATCAGGATTGGGGTTGTGAGGTTGAGAGGGCGCTTCAGGGTATGAAACTCCCTCTGTCTGATCATAACTTCGTTATCAGAGTGTTGGAGGGACTAAAGGAACATCCTCTGAAAGCTTTGTCGTTTCTCCGTTGGGTCGGTGGTTGTCAGAAACACAGTACCGTTACTTATAACGCAGCCTTGAGGGTTCTGGCAAGGCCTAGCTCGGTCGCAGAGTTTTGGAGTGTTGTCGATGAGATGAAGGAGGCAGGGCACGAGGTGGATTTCGACACTTACATAAAAGTATCAAGACAGTTTCAGATGTCTAGAATGATGATGATTGAGGCGGTGAAGCTTTACGAGTTTATGACGGATGGTCCGTTCAAGCCATCCGTAGAAGATTGTTGTCTTTTGTTGAAGTCTTTATCAGCTGGTCCCAGTCCGGATTTGGATTTGGTGTATCGGGTTTCGAGGAAGTATGAATCAACTGGGAAGCCTCTCTCGAAGGCTGTTTACGATGGAATCCACAGGTACTTAACCAGTGTAGGTAGGTTTGACGAAGCGGGAGATACCATGAAAGCTATGAGAGATGCTGCTGGTTGTGAGCCGGATAACGTCACATACAGCCAACTCGTGTTTGGTCTTTGTAAAGCTAAGAGATTAGAGGAAGCGTGTGGTGTCCTGGATCAGATGGAAGCAGATGGATGTCTCCCCGATGTAAGAACTTGGACTGTTCTGATCCAAGGGTACTTCAAGAACAACGAGGTTGATAAGTCTTTTGCGTGTTTTGAGAATATGCTGGAGAAAGGGTTGGTTATCGACTCTGGACTGCTTGATGTCATGGTAGGTATGTTTCTTAGCCAGAACAGGATCGAGGAGGCGTGCATATTCCTAAAGGAGAAGGTGAAAAATGCTAATGTGAAGCCTTGGAGAACTACTTACAAGGGTGTTATAGACAAGCTGCATGAAATCAACAAGGGTGAAGAGGCGTTAGATCTTGTACAGATGATGAAGCAGCAAAATTACAATGCTCATGCGAAAAAGCCTTTTGATGGGACTGCTGTGAATGTTGTTGCTAAGATGGAAGTGCGAAGGTCAGAGAATTATTCTCCTTTAATGTATGATCTCATTCATGCTTTCTGGGGACTTCCTGGTTTGAAGCATTTTGTCCTCACCATTGTGAAACAGACTCGAAAAGACGTCTCGGTGATGTTTGAGGTAGATACTCAAACCTCTCCCGAGTGAAAGATTCGTTAACTGTTTCTTCTAGATTTTATGTCCAATTCCTCTCTTCTTCTTCCTTCTGCACTGGCCACAGGCTTTGTTTATGGGATTGAAGGATGTTGTGGATTGTTCATAACCAGTTTGCATTTTTTCAAACAATTCTCTTTCTTGTTTTTCTTTTCATTCCCGAAATAAATTTACAAATTTCACTTTGAGAATGCAGTTCTGAGACTAATTTCTTCACCTCACATGTATTATTTTCTTAATTCATCTATAATAGATGTGCTGAATACAAAGTTTTGCTCAAATCCTGGTTGATTAGGACCTAATATATTTAATTATAAGTATTAAATCCAGGACATATGGTAAGAACTTGAGAGCAAATGAACAGTTTTCTCTTTTCTTTCATCTCTATCGAGGATCACTGATATAAGTTTTTGATTTGCTACTAAGCTATATGGATCATAGAGAACAATTTTTGAAAAGGATGATCTCTGTATATTGAGTCTCTGATGTTTTATAGTTGGAGATTTTGTTTCTAGATATAGAATGGAGATTCACATAGATTATTGAGAAATTTTATATTTTTCTCAATTACAAAAGTGAATTTTAGAGGACAGGAAAAATGAAAAAAAAAAACTATTATCCGAAGACTAAACTTCCCCACCTGTCTGGATTGGAAATGGGCCATGTGAGGTTTGTTGCTGAAATATGATAAGATTACGTGTATCTTCCTCACACATGGGACTGTCTGTCTGATTAATAGCTGACAGAAGAAAGCTCACACAGACACATCATTATACTAATATTCACTTTATTTATCAGCCAAGAGTTTTGGTCTCTTTCCCAATATTTTTCTGCGGTTGCATTAGCACATTGGAAAAAAGAAATACATTTTGTGAAAAAATGTTTTCCATATACACATTATGTGATCTTTTTATGTAAGCAAACACATTATCAATAATGTGTTTGAAGCAATCCTGATCTTAATAATCGGCCGTTTAACAAACATGTTTTCCTTTTGAATTTTGTCAATTAATCGTGGATTGGTAGTCTAGGTTTTCAGGTGGCCGGATCAAGTGAAAGTGTTTAACCTTTGATGGATTAGGATCTAGTTGTGGTGGCCATGATAATCAAAGCATCTGATGCTACAAACAAAACTGAAAAAAAAATCATATTTATTTTTAACATTTTACAAAAACATAGACAATGCAGCACTTATGCACCATTTTTACCGCAAACTAACAAGAGAAAATGAAGACTCAGGAAGAAGAAAATAAGCAAACGAAGATTCAGAAAATGATGCAAAAGAAGCAACTTTTGACATGGAAGCAGCTTATTTGATGATGACGGCATTTTCAGGTACGTATCTAATCTTGTATGTTATAGCGACCGTGAAGCTGACGCTTCACCTGTTTATTCGCACCAAAGTTAGATGTGTGTCCACGGTCCACTTTGGCCTTACCATTTTCTTTTCCCCTAAGAAAAAAATTACCTGAAAAGGATTAGATGATTAGCTTAGTGATTTTGACTTTTGTCTGTTAATTAGATCACGATGTCGAGTAAAACGAACTCGTTAAGAAATGGTCCAATCAAACTTTAAATACAACACTTAAAAAAAAACAAATTGTTCTCTTCAAAAAAAAAAAAAAGAAAAGCATTGCCATGAAGAAGATTGCATTCCTATTTGTTATTAAGAAATGATTCAAAGTGTAGAAAGATCACTAATTAGAACTCAACAAGGACAAGATTGTTCTTCTTTTGTAGCCTCAGTTTACAGTAATGTTTGTGGTTTATATTGTTTGTTCCCAATTGGTTGCAACTTCGCAATTCGCATTATTCTATTTTTGACCAAAACTTTGCGTAATTCTTTTCACGTATTGTATGCGTTATTCTTTTCACTTATTGTATACTAAGTAACATTATATTACGAACATGTGCAAGTTGGTCAACAACAATTCCTACGTTTTTGTCCGTCAAAATTTTATTCCGTAAATAGTACAACATCTAGTTCATTTAGTCAAGTAAAGAGACTGACTTAAAAAAAAAGGCTTGATTGGAAAAATACATTAACTAGTTCTTTTTTTGTGAATTCTTTTTTTGTGAAATAAAGGACTGTTACAATTTGCTGACAAAAAAAGGGACTGTTCCACATCAGTATTACAAAAATTACTTTGGGCAATAAGTATAGCTATCCTTGGATTCAATTCAATTCAAGTTTCAATTTTGTGTCTCAGACTCTTGGATCATTGATGAAGTTGTTTAAAAGCATCTCTAATATATTATTCTATTTTTAACTCTAAAATGGAATAACACTAAAATATAGTAGAGTCGGAGATGTCAACATTCATTGGTTTTGGTCATCTGAATTCGGGTGTTAAAAAAAAAAATCATCTGGATTCGAAATAAACCAATATTCATGTCTAGGCGTGTTAGAAAAAGCTAACTAATTCTCAGTTCCTTTTTTCCTTAAATAACGGCTAGTTTGTTTATAAGTTCTGCAATTGATATTTGGATGTATCCCCTAATAGTTTTGCCTTTGAAAAAAAGTTGTAACGGAATTGGCAAAAAAAAATAATTATCCTACGCCATTCTGACTAGACATGGATAGAACATGACAAATACCAAATTAATTTACAAAAAGAAATCAACTTATAAACAAAAAAACAAAGAAAACTATGCAGAGAGAAAAAACAAACCTCAGTATCACTGAGTCACAGTCTAACAGGCATACATACACGTGTGAAGGAAGACACCCACTGATCCACAAAACACACACATTTACTCACGTCTGAGATTGACACGTTTCACAACTAGAACGGTCGCAACGTACCACGTATTGGAAAAAAAAAACTAACGTTGTACGTTTCCCAGATATCTTAACAAGAAAGCTAACGGAAGATAAAAAAAAATCCGTCTTCTTCTCCGGTTCACCGGACCGACTACAAACTTTAGTTATTCCTTAATTTCTCATCAACCATCACATCAACGACTATCTAAACTTCTATTTTTTTTTCCGAAATTATTTATTATTCAGTCTATTCGATTTGACGACCGTCAGCGTCAATGCCAAATGAGCTTGGAGTCTCTGTTCTGCACACGGCATTTACAGCAACGCGAATATTCCTCCGCTCGCTTACGGAATATTCCGCTCTGGAGATTCTCCATCTGATACCGAGCTTGTGGAAACCTTCTATACGCCGGCGGAGGCGAAGGAGAAGCCACGACGGAGAAAGGAGATTTGGGTGACACATCGCCGCCGCCGCCGCTCGATGGTGGCGATACCTGCTTAGGAGTAGATAAAACCGCTCGAATCTTGCCTCCGTAGACGCGATTGTATTCCTCTACTATGTTCGTGAGATCCTCGTCTGACTTGACGGAGATCAGTGTCTCGAGATCTCCGTCTGGTAACTGGCACTTTAGATCAACGGCGTATCCACAGAACTCCTCCAATTTCACCATTAGCTCTGAGAAAAAAAGGAAACACACAAATCAATTTCACTTTCTTCTTAGAAAAATTGAACTTTTTTGAACGGACCTGAGAAAGAGATGGAATCAACAACGGAGAGGACTCTGGTGAAACCGCCGACGTAACGGAGCTTCCCGTCGATAGAGCGAGGAAGTATTCTACCGCCGTAACTACAGAGAAACTTGAGATTGCTTTCGCTCTTCTTCGTCGTCACCATTCTTAGGGTTTTTTTGTCTTAGAAGAAGCTTCTGAGAGTATTATTTTGGAGGAGAGGAGATTTAGGAGTGGTGATGTATCCTTAAACCGAGATTTGTGTGGGTCGAAGGGAGTCTATTTATAAGAAGGAATTGACGTCACTGGGGGACCCAAAAAGAAGTATTCGTTCATCACAGGGGGTGTTTTGGACAATTCTCTGATCGAATATTCTTGTTTTTGTTTCCTTTCATTGCATTAAGCAATAAATCGATTTGGTGTAATTTAAAGTGGCTTTTATTATTAATTAATGTCGACACCTTTCCTTCAGACTCAAATCTTTCCATGTGAATGAATCATGTGTGTTTTTAGTTACGGAATAAATATTTAATTTCAGTGTGCTTTTAGTTATGGAATAGAGATTTGATTTCAGCGATAGGCTGCCTCTAATCAATTTTTTTTTATATTTTCTTAGAATCTTCTTCTTTTGCAATGCCCAGCAATATAAGTAAGAAGCTTAACTTCAGATTGTTCCAATAATTTATTTTCAGCAGTTCAATGAAAAAATGTACTGTATGATTCGCTACCTGATTTTTCTGTATTAGAGTAATTGTCTACAGTCCAAATATGAGTATGATATATAACAGAAAGTTACTTTGTTTTTTTTTTTTATAATTAAAAGATTTTGAACTAAAGTCTAAATTAATCTCATGAACATATGCAAAAGTTCCGGGTTTGTTTTATATCTGAGACGTCTATAGTGCGAGTCAGTGAAAATATCTGAACTTGAATATCCAAATATTTTCAGTAGAAAGCCATTTGTTATAGAAGTTTGCCTTTGGTTCTACATTTACTTGACCATCCCATACTTATGATAATTTATTATGATCAGTACTATCGTATTTGTGTCTGTTTGCTATTAAATATTTAAAGGGTAGATTAGATAGAAATAGAAGAGTACCTTGTTCAAAACAAGATTTTGTTTCTGAAGATGTTACTCAACTTCACTTTCTATATATTACTTGTATCTGACAGGGTCACATGGCAGTCAGTTGTTTTCACCATGGGGAATGCAGTACAAGAAGCGTTTTACGACAATGATAAGAGTTATGACTGCCTCTTTCCCCAAATTTTGACCAGAGAAACTGAGGGATTTAAATAAAATAATAATTTTTTTTTTTGTTCAAAAAATAATAATTTTTTATATTTTAATATTTTTGTTATAAATACCGAAATAGCGAAATATAAAATCAATCTTTCTTGCTTCTTGGCGGAAAAAACAAAAAACGCAGAGAAGAAGAAAGAGAAAGAAGATGGAGAATGCGGCGAGCTTGGCTTCGGGTCCCGACGGAAAGAAACGGCGCGTGACCTACTTCTACGAGCCAAACATCGGCGACGGCAGTCAACGGGTATCCCAACAGATCAGTACGACTCACAACCTCATCCGCAGCTATCACCTCCACAATGACATGGATATCGTCCGCCCTAGCCTTGCCAAAGATTCAGATTTCGTTCAGTTTCACTCGCCGGAGTACATAGCATGCCTCGCTACTCTCACGCCGGAGTATGTCGACATGGCTAATAAGTCAGAAAGCGTAGCCGAAACTACCCTCGAGCTCTTCGACTTAGACGAGTGGGACACCCCTTTCTTCCCTGGCCTCATCGATTATTGCCGTCTCTACGCCGGTGGTTCTATTTGCGCCGCCGCGAAACTGAACCGAAGCGAAGCTGATATCGCCATCAATTGGTCCGGCGGGATGCACCGCGCCAAGAGAGATGAGGCTCGTGGCTTTGGCTACGTCAACGACGTTGTTCTTGGGATCCTCGAGTTGCTCAAAGTCTTCAAGGTAACTGCTTCTTAAGAGTTGATTCTTGAATCTTGATGTTTCTTGGTTCGCAAGTAAAGAGAAGCTTCTACTTGAGTTAGTAACTTTGCCTCTGAATGGTTTCTTGAATTTGATTAAGCGTTGATGCTTGTACATGACTTTGGTTCTAAATTGTGGTTTTGACAGCGAGTTCTCTACATAGATATTGGGTATTACCATGGGGATGCAGTACAAGAAGCGTTCTACAAAACTGATAGAGTTATGACTGTTTCTTTCCACGAGTCTGTGGTCCAATGCAGAGGAGACATAACAGACAACGGGGTAGAAAAGGGAGAATACTATTCTCTAAATGCTCCGCTGAAGAATGGTTTGGACGATGCAAGTTTCGTCAATTTATTGGTACCTGTCATCCACAAGGCTATGGAGGTTTATCAGCCGGAAGCAATTGTTCTTCAGTGTGGGCCTGATTCACTAGCTGGTGACGCGTTGGGTAAATTCAACTTGACTATCGAGGGTCATGGTGCTTGTCTCGGGTACATAAGATCATTTAATGTTCCTCTCATGCTCTTGGGTGGTCAAGGTCACACTCTTGGAAATGTTGCACGTTGCTGGTGCTATGAGGTCTCTTTACTAACTTCAACTATGTGTGTTTGTTTTTTCAGTTATATTCGTACAAGTCTTGTTCTTGAATGGTGCTTTTTTTGTGGTTTCCTTGGTGCAGACAGCAGTTGCGGTTGGAAAAGTAATTGACGACGATCTCGATACCAATGTCTCCGATGCGTGTTTTGCCCCAGGTTATCAACTTCATATTGAGCCGAACCGCATGAAGAATTTAAACACAGACGAATATATTGCAAAAATAAAGTAACTTCTAATACCTGTTTACTCATTGCTTACTTAAGTTGAAAAGGCGTATATCATGGACCTCTAACACTTAAAATTTGCTTGTGACTTCAATTGTAGGAAGACATTACTAAACCAACTTTCGCAAGTGATACACGCACCTAGTGTGCAGTTTCAAGACACTCCACCAATCAGTCAAGTTACAGAAGCAGTAAGAATAATTCATGCATTAATGTTACATCTTTTCTCGGTTCCGGGTTAGTTCTTTTTCTTACCTATGAGGCCCTTAAAATTCTCATTTCATATCTCCGCAGGTGGAAGAGGACATGGAGACGAGATAAAATGAACGTATATTGACGACTGGTAGTGCAAGTTATGAATCAGGCTCTGACGAGGACAAGTTTTTTCTCGGTGTAGTGTCATAGTACAAGGATTCTTTCATACTTCACCTCCTTGTGAATAGTTTTACCAGCATTGTAAATAAGCATGATCACCTCAGATATTATATGAAGTTCAAACAGATTGTTGTCTGCTGTGCTGTCTCTAGAACACCAACACATCTCAGCTTTAGAGTATTCCTTGATCCTGGTGAAAGCACACCTTCATTTCTGAGCCTTTAACATGTTAGAATCAGTATATGAGCTATCTGTTGGAAACTACATAGGCTTACACGTGATCAGTTAAAAAAGATATGTCCAGGAGTTCTGAAGATAGGTTCCAGAATCCTACTTGTGGAAAGTATAGTCTCTCACAAAGATTTGAGTTTGGTTTTGTGCAACTTTAAGAACACAATTTTGTATCGATCTGGTACCTTAAGGCGAGCAGAACGGCGAGTAGATCGAAGACGTGGGTGCAGGAGATTGGAGTGGTGATACATAACAATACATAAGTCCATAACCATACAAGGATAAGAAATGTAAATAAAAGTAAAGGGTACAAAACTCAGCAACACTTCAGAAAAATTCTTACAATACCCTGCAGTGATGATCGAAATGGTCCATGCACTCTGTCACAAACTCTGCAATACTTGATGTATTTGAAGATAGAATGGCTCGCTGAAAAATGAGAGACTGGAGCTAGACTGTCTCGACTACTCACGTCGACATGGACCAGAACACAAGAGACATCACCACTGATTTCGTGGCACTTGGTAACAATGTCCGAATGGGAAGAAATGGAAGTGTCGATCTATTTCATGACGTGTGATAATGAGAAAGTGATGTTTGATATTCAAAAGTTATATATCATGGTTGTTGAGGAACTGCCTTTCAACGTTGGTGATCTGTTGTAAAGGAGAAGTTCCAGAGAACAAAGGTTTTCTTGTTTTGAAAGGCACTCTTTGATTTGATTTGATTTGATCTGATCCCTTCATCTCTCTCAGTTTACGAACATATCAGAGCAACGAATCCATTTCTCTGGTTTTCAACTGATTTGATCTTTTTTTTTGGGTTTGAAAGTTTAAAGAGAGGATATAAAATAAGGGGAATTGCATCCTATATCCATCGAACAAATTATAGTTTACCCACTAACTAAAAACCCTATTTTTATAATATATACACATTATAGATTATTGTCATATTACCCTAATCAACTGGTGAAACTTACTAACAAAAATAATTAAAAAATATATAAAAAAACTTTAGCCACATCTTCTAAACCATCACCACTACCGCCACGTCTCTACTCCACCATCTCTTTTCAGTATCTCTCTTTCTTCTTCAGATTATCAACAAAATCATACATTTTCTGCTGTCACATAATTCTTCTCTTTCAATACTTCACCAGAAGAACAATCAGGTGTTCTAAAGAAGAGACAACAATGAAGTCATAGACAACAATGAAATCATAGACGGTGAGCACACACAACAACTCTTTCATTTTTTTCTTTTTTTAAAAAATCAATTGATTCTCACAATCATGCTTTTGTTTTCATACTATGTTTTCATACTCTGTTTTCGTTTCTGTTTTTGTTTTAAAGAGATTGAGGATCTGAGATTTTCTAATTTTTATAGAAGTTTAAACCTTTTATTTTCAGAGTATATTGGGCTGCGTATGAACCTTTATGGGCTTTGAAACAAAATTGGGCTCGCTAGTTGTTATGTGAAACAAAAATGGGCAGGCAAACGAAATTATATAGTTTAGATATTGGCCACCGAAATAATCGGTTATTGAATGTATTAAACGACATAGTTTTAATTCAAGTGGCATGCCATTGTAATTATCGAGGAAAGCTCAAGACTAAGTACAAAATGTACTTCTGTTTTAATAGTTAGATTGTCTAGATCTATAGAATATGAATGATCATTGTATGAGTACTCTGGATTGAATCTTGATCATAGGCATTGGCGTTCGATGGTCCGTTCGGTTTCGGTCCGGGTGATTCGGATTTTCAGATTTTTGGTGTTATGCTCATGAGTACCATTTGGTTTTTACTAATTATCGGATCGGGTTCGGTTTGGTTCCTTCCGGGTTTGGTTCGGATTGGATTTAACCAATGTTTAAAATCATACAAAATATATTTTTAAAAACCTCAAAAATTGACAAAAAAAATCAAAATATGTAAATTATTTACAAATCTAATTTAAAATTAGTTAAAATATCTAAATTAACTAAAAATTATTCAAAATAACAAATAAAAAAAACTACAAAAGTATTTTGAATACTCTAATATATCTAAATCACCTTAATATATATAAAAACATTAACATATTTAACTAATTTCGGATATATTCGGATCCTAATTCGGATTTTGGTTTGTTTCAGGTTATAACCAAAGTCCAAAGTAGTAAGCTCATAAGTTCCATTCGGATATTTTTGTAAAACAGTTCAGATTTGGTTTCGGATTTTCCGGTTCGGGTTAAGTGATCTTAAATCAGTGTCCTTGCCCATGGATCCATTTTAACTATTGATTGAATACTTGTTTAGATTCATTGCTCTTGTGAACTTGATTTCTTGCTAGTTACTTGATATCATCATTCAACTACATCTTGATTGTTTAGATTAGGCAAATAATTTTTATTCTCATTGCTTAAAACAATTAAGGATTGGATTGACATCTCTTATACTACTTTGAGTATATGATTGAAATTTAATCCACGCCGAGAAAAATGCCCTCGAAAAAGACAACTGATGAAAAATTTCGTAGAATTGAAACATTGATATCTTCTTTTATTATTTTTATTTGATAGAAAAGACTATTATAATAAAAGTCTTGAACGAGAACTTGTGGAAATAACAGTAGTTGAACATGCCAATATTGTTACTTAGTAGATAGGAGGTTTACGACAATAACACTGGTTTAAGATACAAGCATAAGCTTGTTCACCTTTCGCCTTGCAAAAGTCAATGCAAGCAGCAACACCACAGTTCGTGTCAAGTGGTAAAGCTATGTGTTTTGGATTGACGCATTTACAATGGTTGTTCTCACATTTTATCTTCGTTACACATTTCAGATGAACACAATCCGAGACCGTTTGACAAGATTGTGCTAGAATAAGAGTGTCTGTTAGAGTAAGACAGGATAATATATATTGTTAATGGTCATCATGATGAATGGATGATAATAACGATGGTGATAATCACAAATCTACAATGGTGATGAATAACTAAGATATGATTTAGGAAAAACTTACATGTTGAGAAAAGTATAAGACCAATAAATATGAAAGCTACTTTCTCCATTTCTATTGAGTAAATTGTATTTTCTATTGTAATTATATGTTGTTTGTGTGACTTACATGAAGATTTGAAGACTATTTATAATTTTAATTGCGAGCAATCTGTTATGTTAACTGATTCACTAGTCAATATTTGCATTTGGTTTGAATAAATCCTTGATTTATTTCCTTTATATTGTCGATCGGGCATCCTCTGATTTCGTTCTTCAACAATATTTTATTTGGTTTTAGCTGACTCTTTATATTTAGAAGGAGTATAATAGCTATACCTAGTTTGGATGCCTCAATTTTGACAAATCTAAGGTAAATCGGGAAGGAGATCGGTTTTCGTCTTTAGAGCAAGACTATAGTTTAGATTGTCTAGATCTATAGAATATGAATGATCATTGTATGAGTACTCTAGATTGAATCTTGATCATAGGCATTGGCGTTCGGTGGTCCGTTCGGTTTCGGTCCGGGTGATTCGGATTTTCGGATTTTTGGTGTTATGCTCATAAGTACCATTTGGTTTTTACTAATTATCGGATCGGGTTCGGTTTGGTTCCTTCCGGGTTTGGTTCGGATTGGATTTAACCAATGTTTAAAATCATACAAAATATATTTTTAAAAACCTCAAAAATTGACAAAAAAAAATCAAAATATGTAAATTATTTACAAATCTAATTTAAAATTAGTTAAACTATCTAAATTAACTAAAAAGTATTCAAAATAACAAAAAAAAAAAAATACAAAAGTATTTTGAATACTCTAAAATATCTAAATCACCTTAATATATATAAAAACATTAACATATTTAACTAATTTCGGATATATTCGGATCCTAATTCGGATTTCGGTTTGTTTTAGGTTATAACCAAAGTCCAAAGTAGTAAGCTCATAAGTCCCATTCGGATATTTTTGTAAAACAGTTCAGATTCGGTTTCGGATTTTCCGGTTCGGGTTAAGTGATCTTAAATCAGTGTCCTTGCCCATGGATCCATTTTAACTATTGATTGAATACTTGTTTAGTTTCATTGCTCTTGTGAACTTGATTTCTTGCTAGTTACTTGATACCATTCAACTACATCTTGATTGTTTAGATTAGGCAAATAATTTTTATTCTCATTGCTTAAAACAATTTAGGATTGGATTGACATCTCTTATACTACTTTGAGTATATGATTGAAATTTAATCCACGCCGAGAAAAATGCCCTCGAAAAAGACAACTGATGAAAAATTTCGTAGAATTGAAACATTGATATCTTCTTTTATTATTTTATTTGATAGAAAAGACTATTATAATAAAAGTCTTGAACGGGAATTTGTGGAAATAACAGTAGTTGAACATGCCAATATTGTTACTTAGTAGATAGGAGGTTTACGACAATAACACTGGTTTAAGATACAAGCATAAGCTTGTTCACCTTTCGCCTTGCAAAAGTCAATGCAAGCAGCAACACCACAGTTCGTGTCAAGTGGTAAAGCTATGTGTTTTGAATTGACGCATTTACAATGGTTGTTCTCACATTTTATCTTCGTTACACATTTCAGATGAACACAATCCGAGACCGTTTCACAAGATTGTGCTAGAATAAGAGTGCCTGTTAGAGTAAGACAGGATAATATATATTGTTAATGGTCATCATGATGAACGGATGATAATAACGATGGTGATAATCAGAAATCTACAATGGTGATGAATAACTAAGATATGATTTAGGAAAAACTTACATGTTGAGAAAAGTATAAGACCAATGAATATGAAAGCTACTTTCTCCATTTCTATTGAGTAAATTGTATTTTCTATTGTAATTATATGTTGTTTGTGTGACTTACATGAAGATTTGAAGACTATTTATAATTTTAATTGCGAGCAATCTGTTCTGTTAACTGATTCACTAGTCAATATTTGCATTTGGTTTGAATAAATCCTTGATTTATTTTCTTTATATTGTCTATCGGGCATCCTCTGATTTCGTTCTTCAACAATATTTTATTTGGTTTTAGCTGACTCTTTATATTTAGAAGGAGTATAATAGTTATACCTAGTTTGGATGCCTCAATTTTGACGAATCTAAGGTAAATCGGGAAGGAGATCGTTTTTCGTCTTTAGAGCAAGACTATAAAAGACATTCAAAGCTGACTAAAGTTGAATGTGGGAAATATATCTTTAATGAAAAATAATATGATTTACATTAACACTGCATTCTTATCATATAGTGAAGAACATAAACATACAATTAGTACTGGATAGAGAGAAAAGAAGGGTTGAATATGAATTCAGAAGAATAAACTAGTTAACTAATTTCCGGCCGGTCCTAACGGCCGGTGAGCAAGGGAGCAAATAATTTAAGAAGATAGAGTCAAATCTTTTAAGTGTTCAAGCTTGTTTTTGATATTCGACCTAAACTGTGAAGTCGTTCAACGTCCAACTCACGTTGCACAAGTTTACGAACACAAAACTCTCCATGTTGTATCTCTATCTATATTTTTGCATCAATAGTGATTCAACTAACAAAAAGAGACGACTCTGCTTATCCAGCCTGATCATCTTTTTCGAAAAAGTTAATTTTTTTTATAAAGTTAAATCACTTATCAAGAATATAATATAAGATGTGTATGCTAATCAAGTGCAATTTATTTATTGTGCATGATCCTCTTCGGTACGTCTGAAATCCAAAGATAATCTTAAAGTTTTTTAAAAACTTTGAAACTCATTAACGTTTGTTTTTAATTTGATTTAATATCAATATGTAACATGGAATCTTTTTTATTAACAACATACATGTAGCATAAGTATTACTAGATTTTGACCCGCGCGTCCGCGCGGTTTCTTTTTTCAAATTCTACACCAGTATTTATTATTGTTTACTATATTTTTTTATATTTTAGAGTGTTGCCTTGTTGATATAGTATTTTATTGATATAGTATTGTATTTTGATAAACAAATCAAAGTGATATATTGCATGAATAATATATAGGCCGCATGAATAATATATATTGTATTTGTTTATATATATATAACCAATTAGAGTGAATATTAATATTTTTCTGAAACCAAACATTTTTTGAAAAAAGCTTAAGAGGATATTTTTACAAACCAATATCTCATTTTTTAATGCAAAATTACTAACTTTCATTTTTGTATTCTTATATTTCACGGTAATATTTTTTAAACTAAGGTCATATTATATATTAATAATAAAAAATAGTTTTGAAAATGTGATTAAGTCTAATATTTTAACTTGAAATTACTTACTTTCATTTTTGTATTCTTATACTTCTAATATAGTTGGGTAACTCCACAGTAATATTTTTAAAACTAAGGTTATGTTATATATTAATATTATTGGATAGTTTATAGTTTAAGCATTATAATCTTTTTTTAAATCAGTTTGGTTCACTATAATATCTAACATATTTAAAGAGGGCAAATATATTTTAATGATTGTAGATAAATTAGAAACATAGTAACTACAAAATGGACCTTCCTACACTCGTTGGTTGGAAAAAAGCTTAACCTGTATGAAAAAATATTAAAAAGGTCCGGTTAGCAAGTAGATATTATTTTTATTAATGGATAGCTTTAATTTATAGATTTTTTATGTTAAGTTAGTAAGATGTTCAATGGTTTTAGGAATATTTAGTGGATTTATTAACAGTTTTGAATGTTTTGAATATACCAAATTGATAGGAAATCTGTAATTCCTATTTTAATTCTATTTCCAACTAAATCAATAGAAAATCTGTAATTATTGATTTTTCTGTTTAAAAAAAAAAATTCGAAATCATATTCACAATTACTATATACTAAAATAAATGTTTTTAAATTGTATATATTTTATGTTACATTTATAATCCGGTCTAGTGATTTTCTTGTCAATTACATTGCTATAGTTATTTGCTAGTGAATTTTAATGTTAACTGTTGTAAGATGGATAGTAAAAAATTGGCCACGTGATTTAATACTTCTGGTTTACTTATATAGCCAATTTATGAAGAGTTTGGAATGTGGTGCACGAAAGATACATTTTTATTTGTTAGAGAAATACAAATGTAATTATTGGGTAAACAAATCTTAGTGGGATGTGCCAAAAAAAGAAAAAAAAAATGTTTGTGGGCTTGACGTAAAAGCCTAATATATTAGTGAAAGTATAGATTAAATGTCAGAGTGGCATTCAGAGGTAATTATTTAGGAAAATTAAGGGCCAAGTCCCAAATGTACTTCAGTTTTAATAGTTTAGATATAGTTGTAAATATGTAATTATTAATTTAATAATAATGTTAATGTCCAGCTAGTATTACTTACATGCAAAACAACTAGCTATAAATAAGAAATCAATCTTTTTTGGCGGAAAAGAAAAACGCAGAGAAAAAGAAAGAGAAAGAAGATGGCGAGCTTGGCTTCGGGTCCCGACGGAACGAAACGGCGCGTGAGCTACTTCTACGAGCCAACGATCGGAGTTGGAAATGGACGAGAATCCCAACAGATCCGTACGACTCACAACCTCATCGGCAGCTATTACCTCCCCCGCTACATGGATATCATCCGCCCTCGCGCTGCCCAGCCTTCAGATTTCACTAAATTCCACTCGCCGGAGTACATATCATTCCTCAGCTCAGTCACTCGCCGGTTGAAATCCGCGACGGATCCTTCCTTCAAGCGCTTCAACTTAGACGCGTGGGACTCCCCTGTCTTCATTGGCCTCTTCGAATATTGCCGTCTCTACGCCGGTGGTTCTATTTGCGCCGCCGAGAAACTGAACCGACACGAAGCTGATATCGCCATCAATTGGTCCGGCGGGATGCACCGTGCCAAGATAGATAAGGCTTGTGGCTTTGGCTACGTCAACGACGTTGTTCTTGGGATCCTCGAGTTGCTTAAGGTCTTCAAGGTAAACTACTTCTTTCATTAAGCGTTGATTCTTGATTCTTGATTAGCTATACAGAACCTTCTACCTCAGTTAGTAACTTTACCTGTGTTGTATTTGATAAAGCGTTGATTCTTGAGCTAAAGAGAACCTTCTACCAGAGTTAGTAACTTTGCCTGTGAATCGTTTCTTATATTTGATAAAGCGTTGATTCTTGATTCTTGAGCTATAGATAACCTTCTACTTGCGTTGGTAACTTTGCCTCTGAATTTTGATTAAGCGTTGATTATTGAATCTTGGTTTGCGAGATGTTTCTGGGAATATAGAGATGCTTATACATGAGTTAGTAACTACACCTTTTCAACATGTCTTTGGTTTTGACAGCGAGTACTCTACATAGATATTGGCTATCACCATGGGGAAGCAGTACAAGAAGCATTCCACAAAACTGATAGAGTTATGACTCTTTCTTTCCACAACTCTGGGGACCAAAGAAGAGGAGATATAACGGACTACGGGGTAGGAAAGGGAGAATACTATTCTCTAAATGCACCACTGAAGAATGGTCTGGACGATGCAAGTTTCACCACTTTATTTGTACCTATTATCGGCAAGGCTATGGAGGTTTATCAACCAGAAGCAATTGTTCTTCTGTGCGGCCCTGATTCATTATCTGGTGATGCGTTGGGTAAATTCAACTTGACTGTCAAGGGTCATGGTGCTTGTCTCGGGTACATAAGAACATTTAATGTTCCTCTCATGCTCTTGGGTGGTCAAGGTCACACTCTTGGAAATGTTGCACGTTGCTGGTGCTATGAGGTCTCTTTACTAACTTCAACTATGTGTTTTTTTTTTTTCAATTAGTTTTCGTGCAAGTCCTGCTCCTGAATGGTGCTTTTTTTCTGGTTCCCTTGGCGCAGACAGGTATTGCGGTTGGAAAAGAACTCAACGACGATTGCCCTATGATTGCGGACGACGATTGTTTTGCCCCAGATTATAAACTTCATATCGAGCCAAACCACATGGAGAATTTAAACACAGACGGAGATATTGAAAAAATAAAGTAATCTTCTAATACCTCTTTACTTCAATGCCTAGGTAGTTCTAAAGATGTATCATGGTGCCAATCATTGTTTATGAAAATTGTTATAGGAAGACATTACTAAAGCAACTTTCGCAAGTGATACACGCACCTAGTGTGCAGTTTCAAGACACTCCACCAATCAGTCAAGTTACAGAAGAAGTAAGAATAATTTATGCATTTATGTTGCATCTTTTCTCAGTTCCGGGTTTGTTCTTTTTACATATGAGGCCCTTAAGATTCTAATTTCATATCTGCAGGCGGAAGAGGACATGGAGACGAGATAAAATCAACGTATATTGACTTTTAGTGCAAGTTACGAATCAGACTCTGACAAGGACAAGTTTTTTCTCGGTTAAGGCCTTCATACTTCACCTCCTTGTGAATAGTTTTACCAACATGTACATATAGAACAATAGGGTGTATAAACATAGCACCATTGTTAGTACATATATCAACATTGTAAATAAGCGTGATTACAATATTGGTGAGATATTAAATGAAGTTCAAACAACAGATTGTTGTCTGCTGTGCTGTCTCTAGAACACCGTCACATCTCAGCTTTAGTTTTTTCCTTGATCCTATTCCTGTTGAAAGCTCTACCTTCATTTCCTAGCCTGTAACATGTTAGGATCAGTATATGAGTTATCTGTTGGAAATTTCCTGTGGCAAATTTTCTGAATGTGTTGGCAGCTCTGAAAAGTCAAATAAAAACAACACAAGTCTTGTTCAAATCCAAAACTAGATGTCTGACTTTTAGAGATAAAAGGGTCTGAAGCTAAGAGTCATAGTCAGTATATTTACCAGATAAGGTAGCTTTCTGAAACTTATCCCTCATCTGACGAACAAATCCGAAGTGGTCATTAGTTTTATACTTTTATTCAATTCTTGAACCATGTCATCCAATTGCGAGTTTCAATCCACTACTGATGAATAACAAAAACAAAAATTGAACACACTTCTTGTAACTAGACTCTTTGTAAACAATAAAATGTAGTCAATGCTTGGCTTCAGTAAGAAATGTGTATACTCACATGAGTAGATGTCATTTCCATAGTGAACTGTGAATGAAAACTCGCGTGTAGGCCTTTTTGCATCAATGTTGGTGAATGTAAACTTAACTCCTGAAAGAGAAGTAAAACAACAAGATCCTCTATGGTAAACTTAAGAAACTTTAATAATAAAGAACTAATACTGATTAACAAACTCAAAGTTTCTCTTATTACCATGCCCTGCTTCAACATTAAAACCTAGAGCCTGTTTATACCAAGAGATAGCGTCTTTGATGTTGTCTTGGGTAACATTACCAGCACTGTCCTTAGATACTGCGAAGTCTTTATTGGAAGAACGAAGTAGAAAAATGTTAGCTTGGTCTTTCAGTGAAAAATTTGAGTGAAACAAGCTGGGTATATTTATAAAGATCACCACTTTATAAAGTCTCGTATTAGCTTGTAGCTGACTCGTGAAAACTACAATGTACTCAGACAAAGCTAACAATACCTTGCAATCGTTGACAGATAATAGTTTTGGCATGCTAGTGTTATGTTTAAGCAATCTCATCCTCAAAGTTATAAACTTTTTGGTATAATCATAAGCTTTTGGGTAATTATTTCCACATCCTCAAAGTTTGAAGCTTTATGGTTTGATGGACCCTAATTTAACGAGCTCGTCCTCTGCCTCTCTAAGATTTGATTTCATAGTCGCTAGTTCCACTGCAAAACCAAAGACAAATATAACACATGACAACCCTAATTTCATAGAGACAGAACCGAAACCTAGAAAATGTGTTAAAATTAATGTCTTTTTTTTCTTTCTAAATTAATGACTTGGTTTGTACGAAACTGAATCTAACTTTTAATCTAACATTGGCTTTGTGCAGTGGCCTTAGCTCGATCCAGTACAGAGTCGACCGATCTCTGGAACGGAGAAGCTACGCAGGAATCGATTTTAAGCCGGTGTTCAGCAATATCTTTCTCACGCATGAGTCCCAGACAGGGCCGGCTCAACACTGTTAGGGGCCCTAGGGCAAAAAAAAAAAATTTTACTCTCTTAAATTTATATAGAGATAATGTTTAAAATATTTTTAAAATTTAATCAATAATATTTTGTATATTTTGTAATAAAAATAAAACTATATACATATCAAATAATTTTGGGCCCTTTTCAATTTTATTTATTGTATTTATAATTTTTTTTATATATAAAAATATAGATTTATAAAAAATTGGGCCCCTTATTTATCATTACACAGAAGGACACGGACTCGGACCCGGGGCGGTCGCACCGCTTGTCCCCCCTTGTAAGCCGGCCCTGGTCCCAGAGACACCATAGTCTTCTTCGTTGTATCACCACCTCTGATATAGTTAAGCTGTTCCATTACCTAGAGAGAGAATCTTCGAGATTCTATAACCCACCATTTGATTTGAGTTTAGAAAAGCTACATGGGGAGTTCGGGTACCTGTTGATGTTAGGGTCAGAAATTTTGGATTTGGTTTAATTATTTTGTAACATATCCTACTAGAATGTTTAAGTACGGATCGGTTCGGTTATAATACATCACTTTCGGTTCTAATTTCTATCACATCCTAGAACCCATAAAATAATTATATACCGTTCAGATTCAGGTTTTATCAGATCGATTCGAATATCCCATAGTAAAATCTAAAATTTAAAAGCAAAACATAAAAAATACATATTTATTTTTATATATTTGAATATATAAGGTACTTATTGAAATTATATATATTTACTTTTAAAAATTTATAGTACATATTTATGTTTCAAATATTTATATTACATATTGATTTGTACATTCAGATCGATTTCTTCAGATAATATTTCAGGTTTTTCAGTTTTTTGAGTTTTTCGAGTTCGGTTAATAACACTTCGAGTTTGGATATGTGTTGTAACACCATACAAGACCCATTCGAATGTTTTTTACATTTCGGATCAGATACCTATTAGGTTTTCGGTTTGAGTTCGGTTCGGATATCGGATTACAGATTTTATACCCATGTGTAGGTTTCTGATTTTTGTTTTCTTCTATTTTACAGTTTTGCATAAGCTTACTTCTATGTAAAATGCTAAAAATTGAATTTAAGAATTAATGGAAACTTAGAAAGGTAATTTTAAAAAGCTTCAATTTTATATAGATATACATATGGTCCGAATGGTAACCGCGGTGTGGAATTGAAGTGCGGTACGGTTCAACTGCGATTCGAGCGGTTTGCAAAATAAGTGCGGTTTTGGTAAAATTAGCGGTGCAGAATTGTGTTGATTGGTGAAAATATGTTGTTTGCGGAATTGAACAGTTAAAAAGTGTTAAAAAATTGTAAAAATGTTACATATCAATACAATCAATATAATTTAAAATTGAAATTTAGTGTTGTTATTTGTGTAGTTTGTTTTTGAAATTTAAATACCAAAATTTGTATGAATTAAACATTTAAATTACATATATAAAATAAAAAATTAAGTAAAATACAATAGAACATTATCGACTATTTTGATTTTCCCACAACATATTTGCAATATTGTTTCTTATTTGTGTCATTTGTTATCCGTGTGCCGCATCAAGTTCTTTTGTATAGATTCTGAATCTATGTTGTTCAGTCTCGTATCTGGCATTGTATTTGCAAAATCTTCATCTGCGTAGTTTGATATTTTGATAAAGTTATGTAGTCTCAGTGTAGCCATTACCACTTTTTTTTACGTGTATTTTGTATCTTGGAAAATCAGATAGAATCTTCCATTTTTCTTCCAAAATCCAAATGTTCTTTCAATAACTGAATGCAAAGACGCATATTATCGGTTAAATAACTCTTATTTATTTCTAGGAGCAGGACCAGAGTTGAATTGAGACATATGATATCTCACAACTCCATTTCGTGATGATCTATATGGAGTTAAAAATCCTTGCTTGTTTGAATAGCCTGAATCAACAAGATAATATTTGTCTCGCGGAGGTAAAGGGAACTCATAATCGTTTTGTTGTGCCATTGCAAAACATCAGTATCGTGACAAGATCCTGGTGCTCCATTCCATATATATATATGTGAATAACATATTCAAATCACATATTTCCATGATGTTCAAAGATGTATTATCATGTCGATTCCAATACATTATTTGTAACTCAGGCTCAACTTTTACGCATACATGAGTCACATCAATAACTCCAACGAATTAATTGAAGAATGGATAATATCGTCGATCTGAGTGAAGTCTTTCAAGAATTGGCATTAGCTCTTGTCTTGTTGTAGTTCTAATATAATCACGTGCCAATAGTTCTGTCACCTTAAGGACTTCCATAAATTTTCTTTGAATCGTTTCTTGATTTCGGCCAAATCTCAAACCAACATCTCTTTGAACTTCATTATGCCCACATATATGTAGAAACATAAGCACACTTTCTTCAACACTTACATTGAGAGTTGGTTGTAGACCATAATTAGTTTGTAGTATATTACACAATGAGAAGAAACACGGTAGTGACATTCGTAATAACTGAAGACAAGCAGCATCATCTTCTTGTAGTCGTCGCCAAATATTTCTCCATCCTAAACCTCTATCAGTTTGCACTGGGGACTTTTCAACATAGCGATGAAATGTTGGATTGATTATTAACTCTTCGAACCGCTCATTTTCCAAAGTCAATGTTGTGCTTCTAAAGTATGGCCCGAAAGCATGACTGAAGAAACAAATGGAAATATGGAAACTGTAGAACATTGACTATCAAAAGCACAAATAATTTAAAAGGGTAGTGAAATTGCAACTATCCCTTTATGATTAAAATTGTATAAAAACTCTTACGATTAGCACTCTAAAAAGTCTTTTCGAGACAATAAAATCCTCTACGGGAAGACTTCTCGAGAAGTTTATTCATGTATTTAATTTTAAAATTAATTTATAAAATTTTGGAAAAATATTGATGGAAAATAAAGTGAATTGTGTAAATATAAAAGAATTATAAATCATTTAAATTTAAATTTAATAAATTTGAATTATTTTCCATGTATATGAGTGAATTTAGGGTTATGAGAATTCTTTAAAATCTGCTAAAAAGTATTGCATTATCATACTTCCTGAGAAGTCCTCTACACCAGAATTGTTTTAACATAATTAAAAAAAATTCTTTATATAAAAAAAATTACATTTCTGTTCTGTTTTTCTCAAATAGATGCAACAAAAATGTAATGTTTCTTTCTTTGAAACTCTTTAATCTCTCTTATCTTTCTGAACTTGAAGACACCAAACTTTATACCTTTGTATCTTTGTTTTTTCAGATTTTTCATTATATGCCATTCATATTCCCCTCCCAAAAAAAATATTTATTAATTTTAAACAAAACCATAGATTTACCTAATGTGATTGTTTTTTGAGCATACAAATTCTACTTTTGAAGTATTTATGTGTGTTTGAAATCATTTTAACAATTTTGGATGTGCATATTTTTCATATCTGAGGACAATATATGGGACTTTGGATTTCATTAGCAAACTTCTGCTATGTAGTGCACTAGTAGAGTATGCAAACTACAAAAGTTAATAAGATTTAATTTTTCACCAGTTACTTTTCTTTTGCTGTATTAAATCCGAAAAGTTATAGTTCAACTTAATGTGATTGCTTTCTAATTATTTTAGCTTAAAATTATTTTTTTCATGGTTTCATATTTCTTTCTCAAAAAGTAAGATATATATATATTTTAATTTTAAAATTTTATTTATTCTGTGTGCGTTTAAAACAAATAAAACTATATATTCATACTCATCACGATTATATATGACTTTGTTAATATTTTAGTTGTATAAGTTATCGTTGCAATTAAGCAATATAAATTATATTTGTGCTTTTGTGTGTTAGATTCAAATAAAAACTATATCTTCAACTTATTGTGTTTTTATCTAAGTTTAAAAGGTTCTATTATTGAAGTTTTTTTTGTTTTTTAAATCTTTTTATTGGATAAGCTGTTTTTCCAGATCTAAGAACCACATATGAGATTTTATTAGCATATTTCTCGAGACTTCACAAAAAAATGCTAAACTAAGTGGAAAACTAAAAACTGTAATGAAATTTTACTGCGAATTAGAAGACTTCATCATGAAGTCCACCACATATTTATGCACTA
Source organism: Brassica rapa (assembly GCF_000309985.2). NCBI lineage: Eukaryota > Viridiplantae > Streptophyta > Magnoliopsida > Brassicales > Brassicaceae > Brassica > Brassica rapa. The sequence continues at coordinate 10,574,180 of NC_024800.2, forward strand.
GCATACTTCATGATAAGTCTTCTAATTTAATGTTAGAACTAGAGCTTGATCCGCGCATTCGCGGAGGTATTTGTTTTTATTTTCTAAAAATATTATATTTATCTTATATAAATGTGTATATATATATATATATACTTTTTAAAAATTTATCTGTATTAAATAATTTTTAACATTTAAAAAAAATTATAATTAAGAATGAATAATTTTATTTTATTTTTTGATCTGTCAATTGTATCATCTATATTTTTAAAATATGACCCGTGTGTTTGTGTAAATGTATTTGTAATGGATTAAAATTTTAATGTAAAATAAAAGTGTCATCTATGGTTATATTTGATTTCTATGATTAAAAAAAATAAATATATCATTTATTTTTTGTGTTTTATATTATGTATTTTATAACATTTTCTTGTGTTTTTTGATATAGTTAATTATACTAAAATAAAAAATAACCAACCCGTAATAATGGACATCATATTACATTTTTGGAATTTATTAAGTATAATTTAATGTTTAGCTAGATTATAGGAAATATTTCTAAAATAAATGACACTTAATTTATTGTACTTCAATTTAGGAAAATGCATTAATAAAACAGAAAAAGACAAGCATTAAAATAGGCAGTTTAATAACTAGTCAGTGGCATAGAAATGTAAATAAATTTAAAAACTAAGGGGTAAATTTAAATGGTACTTCTTTTTTAATAATAGAGAAGCTTTTCGAAGAAATTTACTAGACTATAATGCACTAGGAGACTTTTCGGATGTAATACACTATACACTCCTCAGTTGAATGGTATATATATGCACGAAATGGTAATCATATTCTATTATTCTGCCTGAGCCAAGTCTGGTTCCACTAGTTAAGATGCTTATACTACACTTTGTCAACAGGACCGCAACGACTTGCACGTACTGTGTTCTATCTTTCAGAGCCACAGATTAATTTTCTTCATGTTGTATAAAAGGTGCTTAACTATAGAGCTCTTTGAATTTATCAGGTTATGATCGAACTCAAAAGCAAACACATTGGAGGGGCATTCTACAAGAAGATCAAATGTAAGCATTTTCTGCTTTTCCAAGAGTTCGGAAAATTACTTGAAACATGGAAGTCTGAAGCTTCTTGTTCCTTCTGAAGGCGTTGTTTATGGAGTCTGCGACGAGATATCTTCATGGCCTTGCGTGAAAGATGGAGAAAACTCAGAAGAATTCTATTTTGGTCTGAAAACTGGACAGGGTCTTTTGGAGTTCAAGTGCAAGAGTAAGATTCAGAAGCAGAGATGGGTTGCTAGGATTCATTCTACTCTCTGCAAAGTAACTTGTCTTGAAGCTGAGAAATGCTCTGTCGAATCATTGAGCTTCAGTGATTATATGCCATAGAGAATCCTGTAAATACTTGTTCAGAGTTCACAAATACTCTTCCAGAGAATTGTTATAACCTTCTTTTGAGTTGTTCATACAACAAAATATCAGATGAGAATCTTAGTCCTTACTTGTTTCATTAGAATAAAACCATCTTGTTTGTTTCATAAGGTAACACCCGTAGTTCGCAATCGCAGTATGATTTTATAGCTTTTGTGTGGATTTTCTTCTCGCGGTCTTCAGATTTCTAGACAAAGCTCCTTAGACTTTCCCGGTGGGAGACACACTCAACCTTTAAAAATAAAAAAATTCAGACTGGCTAATTGAGCAGATGTCGAAGATGAAGATGTAAGATGTCTGCCCTGAAGTAGTCGCTGACGTAGTTGCTGCAGCAAACGTCGTAGTGAGTGGTGAAGACCATGTGGAGTCAAGGTGTTGAGCTGGAGTCGTGTAGACTTGGAGAGCAAGGGAGTATCTTGGAGATATAGAAAGAGGAATTAACTTGAAGAGGAAGTTTATGACTTAAAGAAAGAGGAATAAGTGCATTCCAAAAAAGGAAAGTTGCACTTATTGTTATGGAAGATGTCCATACATGTTGGCTTGGAGACTACGGTTTCGGGAATATGGAGAATAACTATAAGATAGCTATGGGGTCGTCTGTATAGAGACAGAGACACAGAGGCTGATCTTATAGAGAGAGAAAAGCTCTTGGAGGTGTTCTTGGGCCGTGCTGAACCAGTGGCTGAAGTACTTGACGGAGAAGAGACATAAGCGGGTAGCTTAGGATCCTTCAGTAGTGTGTGTTAGGAATTTAACACTGACGTGTAAAATCTGAATAAGCAGATCTTGTAATAGATTGTTTAAGGGGATTCTAATAAAGCTTTGGTGTGCTTGTGTGAGTTGTCTCTTGTTGTATCTTTTGCATTACTTTATTGTTGTGTTTTATTGCACTAACAGAAGAAACAAAAGAGGTAAACAGTATCTAATTTTTTTTCAAGATTATACCACGTGATTCTTATTGTTTTTAAGTTGTATGAGAAAAGTCTGACTGGATCTTTTTGATGTCTTCAAATTGTTGGGACCGTCCATGATGATAGATACATAGAATTTCAATATAAAACAAACGAGTTTCTGCTGTGGAATCAGGTCAACGGTGTGAAAAGCGTTAGTCAAATAAAGTGGTCATTGCTTACTTCTTTCCTCGCATGTACGTCGATATGAACTCAAACTGAAACTTTTAATAGTTAACAAACCAACTAATGATTCAACTAAACTCACGTAAATGGTACATAAACTTATTAACATAGCCCATAGACTATAACTTTTTTTTTTTTGCTCTTTTTAAACTCTATAACATGGATGAACAAAAATCATCCATGTTTTAACTTGATGATCATTTGTATCTAAAACTTGATCCTAGAATTTGAATCTCTCCATGGAAACCTCAGATATCCAAACTAAAGCCGAGAATACATAATCACGAAAAGACTAAATACATGAACATCGGAGAGAAGCAAAAGAAAACATCGAAACGTGGTTATGCACAAATATAAAACAGAAAAAAAAAAGGCTCTATAACTCACTCCACCATGGATCGTATTTTAATGGATCAATTATTTGATCAAATTTGTAAAATAATCAACCACCCAAGCATATTAAAACTATTATGAATAGAAGAACTACAATACAAAGTAGCATTGCTGCAATTGTTGATTCTATATCTTCCGCCTAATCCTCACCTACCACTCAAATTAGTCATTTGATAGAATCCCATTATAAGAAAGCGCATAGACCTCTTGTCTTTCCGTCCAAACATCCATTAACAAATCCACCAGTACTAGCTACCAGCAATATGGTGGCTGAGAGAGACCAAGACATACCGTCTTCACGCATACCCATAATTGACCTAAGCAATCCCGATCAAGAGCTAGTGGCGCGTGCGGTGGTGAAGGCGAGCGAAGAATGGGGTGTTTTTCAGCTGATAAATCATGGGATCCCCACGGAGCTCATTCAACGTTTGCAGAATGTCGGTAGGCGATTCTTCGAGCTTTCTGAAGGAGAAAAGAACGAAGTGGCGAAACTAGATGACTCCCGTGAAGGATACGCGAGGAGGTACGCATTAGACCTAGAAAAGAGAATAGGTACGGTTGATCAACTCTTCCACAATGTCTGGCCACCTTCGGCTGTGAATTACTCATATTGGCCTAAGAATCCTCAAGATTACAGGTATGAGACCTACTCAAAATTAAATTTTGATTTTCTTAACTGGTTTTGAGTCCAAATCTAAATATTCATCAAATGTTATATATTCAGGGAAGTGAACGAGGAGTATACAAGGCAGGTAAAGATGCTATCAGAGAAGATTATGGAATGGTTGTCAGAGGGGTTAGGTTTACGTCGTGAGGCTATTAACGAAGTTGTTGGCGGTGAGTATCTGCTAAATGTCAACTACTATCCGCCGTGTCCACATCCGGATGTGATCGAGGGATTGGATGCACACACCGATATTAGTGGGCTCACACTCCTCCTAACCAATGAGATTCCCGGACTTCAAGTGTTCAAGGACGATCAATGGATCGACGTGGAGTACATCCCATTTGCTGTTATAGTCAACATCAGCGATCAGATTCTAGTACGTTGTAATCTGATGTGTTTAAAATTTTCATTAACTTTCTAGTATTGTGTTTAGTGCTATATTTTTAATATGGTAACGGATCTGCGCAGAGGATTAGCAACGGAAAGTACAAGAGTGTGTTGCATAAAACGACCGTGGATAAGGAGAAAACAAGAATGTCTTGGGCGGTTCTGGTTAGGCCTACCAACGATATGGTCGTGGGACCTTTTACCGAGCTTATCGGCAACGATCCTCCCAAGTTTAAGTCCATGGTCTACAAGGACTACATATACCGCAAGGTCCGAAACTTACCGTTCGTTGATCTCGACTCATGATTAAAGTCAAAAATCCGGTGAATTACTTGTGTTTTTTTTTTGTTTTTGTTCACAACTACTTGTGTCCTTTTCTAATAACTTCGTGTTTACTTTACACGTGGTCGTTGTAGTTGGTGTGGTATGGTGTTTTATGGTTTTTAGTGCTTATTGTTTCTCAAATCTCAATTTGTAATATTTAAAAACTCTTGTTTAAATATTGCAGTCTTAACTCTTAAGAAAAAATAAATAATTATAAATGGTATATATGTGATTTTATTTTAGTAAATTTCTTTTATTTTCAAATAATTGGTATATTTTAATAATTAATCTTTAACAAATATTTTATTGAACTATTTATTGAATCAAACCTTTTAAATATTTTAGCACATCTTAGTGAAGACGAACCCAATTGAACACTACATAAGCCTTGTGTAGATATAAAAACCTGATTTGATGATGATGTCGTAACATAAGTAAAAATGTTATTTTAAAAAACATGTCATAAATCATTTTTCAAAAAAAAAAACATGTCATAAATAATTTTTCAAAAGAATTAAAAAAAAAACACTTTTAGAGAATTTTTTAAGAAATACTCTTTAGTTTTACTTTTTTGATAATTTTAAAAACTTTTTATCATGATTATTATATAAGTTGATTTAATATATTTTAAATAAAAATATATCTAAGACTATAATTTTAAATATATAGATATCTACTTTTAAATAAAAAAATTTTAAATAGACATTTTTATCTTAATTTTTATGTTTAACTAAATAAAGTTTTATATTAAAATATGAAAAATATCTTAGATAACCCTAAAAATTTTTTTTGTCACAAATATAGTCTCTGTTCGGATTCATCTTTTAGACTAGCACCTGCCTCTTAGCGCTCCGCACTCTTGTATAGTAAGGGAGTATGGTTGTACGGCTTTCTCATATAGAGGTCTATTTTCTCTAACTTGACTCAGCTTGACCTACTTGACTCAGCGGTTAGAGTATCACTTATGCAGTACAATCCCCTAGAAAGTGGCCAGCTCTACGGTTGGATAAATTGGACTTATTGACATCCCTTTCTGAGGTGACTAACTGGAGAAGAGAAGATCAAAGCTTCGGTGCTTGAAATTTTCGCCTGGAAGTTTCGAGACACCTCGGCCTTAGTTCGCAAGAAAGCACATTCTTTTATATCAACAGACAAGGGATTTCTATGAACCAAAATGACTAAAATATTTTATTAAAGAGGTAAATATACACTTATACTCTTAGAGTTTAGAGTTAAGGGCGGGATTTATTTTTTTTTAAATAAATATTAAAAGCTTAAAAACAAAATTTTAAAAATAATTTCAAAAATAATTTTTCAAATTTCAAAATCAAAAATTTGAAAAAAATAAAAAACATTTTTGAAAAGAAGAAATTTTTAATAAAAAGTTCAAATTAGAATCTATAAAAAAATTAAATATATGTAGGGTATAAGAGTCTTTTACCTCTTTACTAGAACATATTTTAGTAATTTTCTTCATTGAGTGTTTTTTTGTGACAAAAACTTAAAAATTGTGCATTTAGAAGAACTGCCCTTAAAATATTGGTAAAGTTAATAAAATCCAAAATATTAAATAAAAATTATATTGCTGCACGTGATGCATAAAAACTTCTAGTATACCTTTAATGAAGAGTTAAAATAAGATTAATTAGTAGAATAATCATTATATAGAAAAATGTTGACAAAATAGTCATCTCTTGAAATTGTGTCAATTTACTATACAAATGGACATTACAGTACTTATGGCACCAAAACACTAAAAAATCATTCTATTTATAATGTTTATATTGAATATGTTATTTAAACAGAAACATAACTTTAGAAACAAATAATTTCTTTGGTATTATAACAATAATAATAGTACATGAGAACGAAGAATGAAATGAAGAGTGGATGAGAAAGATCAAGAAGAATAAGTTGTGAAATAGAAGGAAGGAGGAAAGAAGAGGAGAAGAACTAGAGTGAAAAGTGAAAAGTGAAGAATGAAAAAAAATAAGAGTGTAAAAATGTGGTAGAAAAAGGTGGAGTAAATATTAAGATAGAAGTATTAAGGATAAATGTCTCACATCGGAAATTAGAAGGGATCCTTAGCAATATATAAGATGGATGGACCACTCCACTTAGCACCAATTGGTTTTAGGTTGGAAGTCCATCTAGCTTAACATGGTATCAGAGCCCAATCCATGCAGTCCAATCCGATCCATTATCGATCCAGCCCAAAGTCGGTCCATCGATCCTTACCCAAACATTCCGAGATTGACGCTCAAAGAGCCATCATCTCGAGGGGATGTATTAGGGATAAATGTCCCACATCGGATATTGGAAGGGATCCTTAACAATATATAAGATGGATGAGCCACTTCATTCAGCACCAATTGGTTTTAGATTGGAAGTCCATCTAGCTTATAACAAGAGGAGGAGAAGTGACGAATGTGAAAGAAGAAAAAAAGAAAAAAAATGAATGACTATTGACGAGAGAAAGAGAAGAAACAATGAGAAGTGAGTAAAAACAAATGCTGGAAGAAGATGAATAAAATAAAATAAAAGGAAACATAGAAAATATTGTCATACACTATATATCTATACTATTAAAGCATGATCCTATTGTCATAATTACCTTAGGGGCATGTTTCCTTCACTAACATTGCATGTTTTATTAAGGGCAATTAAGTAATATTAATAACAAATCTATATTGGGTCATTATTTTTGGATTCAGCCCAAATCAAATCTCTCTTGGGCCATTTAATCCTATTAAAAAATCAGATTCAATTCTCACTTTTTTTTTTCCTTTGGGCCATTGAGTCCAAGTTCAAATAATTTTTTTCAACTATTCTTAATTATTATTTTTTTTCTTTTCTTAATATAATTTAAGCATTCATAAAAATAATTGATTTTTTTATTGAAAAGTATAAATCTTTATTAAAAGTATATAATTTTTTAATTAAAATATTAACCCCATAATAAAATTAATTTATCAGAGTTATACCAACTTAATTCATTAAAAAAATAAAGTTTAATTTTTTTAACATAAATAGTCATTTAAAATGAAATACGATAAATAAAGATAAATTTTTTAAATCTTTTATAAAATAAAACACAAATATATGAAAATGTGACATTTACTAAATATTTGTCAATTGAAAAAAAAAACAAAAATAAACCCGCGCTTTGAAAGCGCGGGTCAAAATCTAGTTATGCTTTTAAAACAGAAGTAAACGAACAAGAGGAAGATGGTGAGAAATAGGAAAAAGAGGTGAGTGATGAGAAACACCAAAAACCTGATAAAGAAGAAAATAAAGGAAAATGGTGAAAATGAAAAATAAAAATAAGATACGAAAAAGAATAAAGAGAAAAAGAAGAAGGGAAAATGGTAAAGAAGAAAGAAGAAATTAAAATATAGTAACATATTTTATAGTGTCACTAAAACAGAATAATATATATAGATGTCAAAAAAAATAGAATAGTATATATTGTTTACAATATACTATAACCAATTACGTATTGGTTTTTTGAAGAAACCAAAACAAAAATATATATAAAATATGAGATGAGATCTAGAATTTTGATCAAAAACTTGAAATAATCAATTCCTATTGAGTTTCGTTAATCTTTGTGTTCAAGTATGATATCATATTTGAAATATAAGTTAAATTATACTATATGAATTTATAATAGTAGTATATAATTTATAACTTCATATTCTTGATCTAACATGATAAATCAAATTTTATATATATATTTGTTTTAAATTTTTCATATTTTTTTTACAACAAAAAACTACTTAACTAAGAAACCCCCGGATTGGATAGCCAAACCGGAGGTAAATAATCAACATATAATATAGCTGACGGAGAACTCCTCGCACCATGTGCAAGCTTGTCCGCCATTGTATTTTGTACCCTTGGAATATGTTGGATCTTGAAATTAGGGAAGAAAATCTTACTGCGGTAAAACTTCTCCATGTATGTAGCGGATTGGATAGCCAAACCGGAGGTAAATAATCAACATATAATATAGCTGACGGAGAATTCCTCGCACCACGTGCAAGCTTGTCCGCCATTGTATTTTGTACCCTTGGAATATGTTGGATCTTGAAATAGGGAAGAAAATCTTACCGCGGTAAAACTTCTCCATGTGTGTAGCAAAAGGTGGTCATTCTTCAGGTGACGACACCATCATCACCAGTTGAGAACAATCCGTCGCAAATACTACATCTAAAAACTGCAGGGTCTTCATGCACTCTACCGCCCAGATCAATGTTTCACATTCCGCATGTAAAGGTGATAGGCTTCGTCTTAGATTCATTCCCCCCATCATGATGTCATCTGAGCCCCTCTCTCGACAGTACCAACCCTGTCCAGTGAAGGCATCCTGCTCCCTCCATGGCCCATCAATATAGCAAACTCTGTTGCCCATAGTTTGTCCATTCGTGTCTGGCTGTAAATACTTATGTTTTTGGTTCAATAAATGCGCCTCAGTGCAAAGTGTTTCTTCAACCTCTACTTTACCCAGTATTTCCTGAGGATTTCCATTCATATTCTGATATTTTTTTTTTCATTTCTGTTTTTTCAGATATACCACATAATCTACGAAAAATAATCAGAGTCAATTTCTTTCGAGACCCTCCAAAAACAGGTGATCTAAATTAGTGAAAACCGAAGAAGATGGAAAAATTAAGGGAGGAGAAGGGATCCTAGATAAAGCTCAAGTTTGTAATTCTGGTGGACATTCAAAGAGGACATAATTTATAGTTTCTTCCTCCGCTCCACATAAACTACATCGTGGATCACAATCTATGCCACGCGTCCTGAGAACCTTTGCTGCTGGTAGGATTCCTGATAATGCTTGCCAAACAAAATGTCTTATTTTCGAAGAACACCTAAGTTTCCATGAGAACGCTAGTAAGGGTTTAACATTCGGCCCATAAAGTTGAATCCTTGGGCCCTTATCTGGATATAAGGATTCTGTTCGGAATCCCGATTTAACTGTGTACCTCCTAGATTCAGTAAACATCCACCCATATGTATTTGTCTGTTGCCTCCTACTAACTGCCAATCCACGAATGATCTTCACATCATCATGATGGAAAAGATCATTGAGCAGATCTACTTTCCAAGAGCGATCAATCGGATCTATAAGATCCTCCACCTTAAGAGATTGATCCAAAAATTGTGATTGAGTTTTTGGTATTGCTGACCTCGGGCGAGAAGCAGGGATCCATGGATCATTCCAAACAGAGATTGATTGCCATTACCCACTCTTTTGATTAGCCTTTTTTTAACCAGAAGTCTAGCTGAACAGATGCTTCTCCATCCATAAGAAGATGAATAATATCTCTGTTCATCCATAGGATTTGTATGCTGGAAATATCTACCTTTGAAAACCTTTGAGAATAGACATGCCGGTTTGTCTATCAGGCGCCATAATTGCTTTGCCAAAAGAGCTGTATTAAAGTCTTGGAGATCCCTTAAGCTTAGACCTCCCTCCTCCTTATGTATGCATACTTTGTCCCATGAATACCAATGAATCCCCTTCTTATTTTCCCCACTACTCTACCAAAAATGCGCTAGCGTACTCGTAATTTTATTGATAACCCCTTTAGGAAGTCTAAAGCAAGACATCACAAATGTTGGCATAGGTGAAGCTGCTGATTTTATTAACACCTCTCCCCCCCCCCCCCCCCTCTCTCTCTAAGAAAGCGAACTGTCCAACTATCGACTTTATTATTAACCCTCTCATTTTAGAAACCAAAGATCTGTATCTTTGAACCACCTAGGCTCTCAGGGATACCCAAATAGTTCCACATTCCTCCTAAATTTGTGATACCCAAAAGATTATGGATGTTCAATCTCACTTCTTCCGGTACCTTGTGACCAAATTGTATCGATGATTTTAAGAAGTTAATTTGTTGTCCTGATACCTGCTCATACTCTTTAAGTAGCTGTAAAATAACCCCCATTCTTGCACTGTAGCCTTGCAAAAGAATAAGCTATCATCAGCAAATAGGAGATGAGAGATAGGTGGACTTACCCTTGCTATCTTTAGCCTTGTTAACCATTTTTCCCGTTCTTCCTTTCGAATATTGACAATAAGAGCTTCAGCATAAAGAATAAATAAATACGGTGACAAAGGATCCCCTTGTCACAATCCTCTCTCCGGGAATATATGCTCTTTTGGTTGCCCATTTAGTAAAACCTTATAATTGACCGTAGATATACATTGCATCAATAGTGCGACCCAGTCTTTAGAAAACCCCATCTTCAATAAAAGTCGCTGTAGAAAAATCTATTCTGCACTATCATATGCCTTACTCATATCCGTCTTGATTGCTAAAAACTTATCCTTGCAGCTATTGTTAGTACTTAGTACGTAGCCCATGAAACATCTCATGTGCAATGAGAATATTATCTGAAATTAACCTTCCTGAAACAAAGGCAGATTGAGTCTCCGATATCAGATTTGGTAATAAACCTTTTTGCCTCTAACATAATACCTTCAAAATGATTTTATAACCCACATTGCATAAACTTGTTGGTATAAGCTCAGTCATTCGGTTTGGTCTTGCCGTCTTTGGAATAAGACAAATGTTTGTCAAATTAAGTTTATCATCAAACCGTCCCGTTCTCAAAAAATCATTAACCATGGCAACTATATCATCCTTAATTATAGACCAAGACTGCTGGTAAAAAAGTGCAGTCATACCATCCGGCCCAGGGGCTCTTTCGGATGCATCATAAAGAGTGCAGCTTTAACCTCTTCTTCCGTTGCCATGGTCATCATCCTTAGGTTCTGAGCTTCTGTGACTGAGGTAGTTACCTCCGCCAAGAAACCATCAAGATCCGCTGGGGAGGTTGTACGAAACAGGTCTGTAAAATATCTAAGTGCCACTCCTTCAACCTTGTGTTCTGTGTTAACCCAATTCCCTTCCTCATTATGTAACCCAATAATCATATTCTGAATACGCTGTTGTTTTGTCAAAGCATAGTAAAATTTGGTATTTCTGTCCCTACATGTATACCACAGAGTTCGACTTTTCTGTTCTCAATATTGTTCCTCATCTCGATACGCTTCCTTTAGTTTCCTTGAAACCTCCTCATTAGATTTAGTAAAATCATTTTGAATTACCTTAAGTGCATTTTGAAGCGTCTCTCCTTCCCATATGGTGGGTTATTTTTTCTCCAGACAGAAATCTCATGTCTACACCAATGTATCTTGTCTACAATTCCTACATTTCTCCTTACATGACTAGTCCTTCTCCTATCCACCTCTTGTCAAAACGAATCTTCCAATCTTGGATACAATGAGATTCCTTCTTTGAAAACTCTTAGTAATCAAAACCAATAAAAACCTAATATAGTGTTTTTGGTCGTGAATTTTATGTATAACTGGGGTCACATGCAAATTTAGAAAATAATTTAACATGGAGTAATATATAAATATTAATAAAATATAACAACATAATTTATATTATAATTTAATAAAAAATTAAATTAATCTTTTAAAAATTTACAACTGGTTTTCGAAATTAAGTCAAATAAAAAGATCAATTTTTCTCATAATTTTAAATTATTCATTATTAAATTATATTATATACATAATATTTTATTATAAATTATTTATTAATTTTCTTTAATTTTATTTTATCTAACTATTAAAAATTTAAGAAAAATTATTGTTCAAATTTAAATAAAATATATATTTTATTTTGAAAGAAAAACAAATACCAAAGAAAAGACTAACAACTATAAAACTATTTTACAAAAAAAACAACTATAAAAACTGATACCAAAAGAAAAGAATACCTTGATTCAATTCGGCTCGGGTCTGTATGTGCATTGTTTGTTGTTACTTCAAATGGTGAAGAAGCTGTGTTTAGGAGGATGTTTTCTCTTGTTCTTGGTGCAACTGTTTAGTCATGGTGTTGATTGTCGCTAGTCTATGGGGTCTCAGATGAGTTTCTCCAGCTTCAATCCAACATTTGGAGCTCTGGCTCATATTTACTTAAATCATGTTAACTCGCAAGGTTGAATTGTTTTCTTTTCGTTTTCATGGGTTGATTTCAAGTTTTTGATCTCGTTGGCTTCTTAGTTCTTCAGAAAAATATAAAGAGTCAAGGTTGTATTGTTAGTCCTAATAAAGTAGGGTTCTGAATGGGAAAAGCTTCAAGGATAACACCCTAGTTGATGCGCCTCAGTCAATGGATCCGTACATGGAATCGTACCAGAATAGAGATCAGATCGTTCAGAACAGCTCAGCCGAGGTTCGCCTTCCTAGCCATACCGCCCAGGACGATCGAGCCGTGTATCGCCTCGACCCACTTACATCCGAAATGGAGCTTCGACCAAGTCCACAACCTGAAGACCGATCTGACCGAACCAGTACGCGTCCTTCCCAGCCATCTCGACAAGCCAAAGCCAACAGCCAAGCCAGACTTGACTTGGATCATGCCAGACTTGACACCGAAAGCCAAGCCAGACTTGACTTGGATTGTGCCAGACTTCACACCGAAAGCCAAGCCAGACTTGACTTGGATCATACCAGACTTCACTTGGATCATGAGGTTTCCCAAAATGATCAAGACTTCTCTCTCTTGGTCCGTCTGGCACGAACCGACTGTTCCAATGATTGAGCCAATGGACTAACCCTCATGTCTGACTCTCTCTTGGACTTCTATCATTCAGATTTCTCTAAGGCACAAATCATTCAACTATCTGAAGACTTAGGCCGCATCAGTACATTTCTTGATCAGGCCACGGACTGTCCAGACCGTCCCGCGTTCGTCCAGCTCCTTACTGCGGCACTTCAACTTGATCGAATGAATCTAGACGTCAGCCAAAGAGTCACATTGACCAGATCTGAAGCTGAAGAGTTTCTTGACTGACCTTCCACATTTTCACTCAATTTTGTTATTTCTTAAGTGTTTTTATTTATGCTTTCATTTACCACAAGTACTATAAATATGTAAACTCTTCTTCATTATCAAAAAATCGATTTTCCCCTTAAAATTTATGAGTTTATCTCTTTGTTCTTTGCTTAGAACAGTTCTTGTTTCTTGTTGAGTGATTCTCCAAGTAAACAAATCTTCCCTTGTTGGTCTTGACGTCACATTCCAAACCACAATCGAAGTCGGTAGTATCATACCGCCGTTCCACAACCTTGTGTGTGGCCTATCAAACCATCAGATCTCCCTACTTTGGCGAGTTCATATCCAAAATCCTGTTGAGTGATCATTGTCCAGATCTAGGACGTATCACTAGTGGTTCCAGTTCAGTTGTATTTTACCTCAACTAAGATCCTGTCAATTAGGAATGATTGTGGTCTATTACTTTCTCATTTTTAAATAGTACCTTTACTAGGACTATGTACGACCTAAAGTTATATCAGAATAAATGATTTAGCGTTAAAATCGATGAAAATCCTCCCAAAATTACCATGAACCGTCTTGTTTCAACAGTAATCTGAAATAGGAGTGAAAAGACTCAAAAACAAAAGTAAATGGATGAACAAATTATAGTGAAAAGGCCTGGATCAAAATTTTATGGAAGGTGCATAATCTGCATCATTAGATACATATTATCTTTGTGTCATTTGAATCTCCTAAGATCTCTGCTGATGGGTGATCCTGAGCTGGCACGGCTATGTTTCTGGTGAGTCTGTCTGGTCACGTTATTATGCTGGTCATGGACGTTCTCATTATCAAAACCAAATACAAGTGAAAATTTGTGGCTTCTATAATGTCTGATTGGAGAAGATCTTTTGAAGAATTTGGTACCAGCTTCTTCACTACTTTGGCTAGCTTTGAAATCACTTTTTTGTTGTTGTGCACTTTCTCTTAAAGTTGAAATATTTCTCCACAATAACTGGAAATTGTGTAGAGTAACCATTCATCCTTCGTGGACTTGATGCACAAATTCTTGGATAGGATCAAGGGAGGACAAAAACTTGGTGGACCTGTACAGTGACCTTTTCTTGATTTTCTTGGTGTGTCATCTTCATATAGTATTGACTAACTCTAACATATAAATCACTAGGAGATCTCTTAAATAGCTTATGTCTAGGAGGATCAAAAGAAGTGTTGCCTTCACTTAAAGCTGGAAGCTAGTTGTTTGGAGAAGAACATACTACTCTTTCCTCCGTTAGGTGGCTTCGAGTCCTCAATCGATCCTCCAAGAAACAACTTCTTTAAGTGTCTGAAGATCTAACTTGTTCTCGTAAAACATTAATAGTTCTTCTTCATATAATTAAACTCCACAATCTATCGTTCCTCGAAATCATTTACCATCTTTGTGATCCTTATAGTTCTTTTGTGAAATCTTGTTTCACATCAACCATTCTTCTATATAGAAGTATGCAAGGTTAACCATCTCATGATTTTCGATAAATAGGTCCATAAGGATCAAACATATCTATTTAAAATATATTTTAAATTTGTTTAGCTAAAAAACATTTTTACAACAATTGTGATTCTGTGTTTAAGACTGCAAAGGATGAAATAGAATTTAAAAGATACATCTCTCTTGACCATAATATACTAATCCATTCCAAAAATCAACTAAACTAGAACTTTATGTATATACATCACTTCTAGATGTGTGATTTTGTTTGCCTTAGACTTGCCTGGCTAAAGTCCTTTTTGTGCAAATCGGCTCCATAGTGCATAATTCTCATCACCTTACTTAAAGGAAGTCGTATCGTGGCATATATATATATTATCAATCCAAATGACTCACACAGTCTTTCACTGGTGATAGAGTAGGGGACTTCACTTATGAAGAGAATTCCTTTTGCTTTTACATTCGTCTTGTTTGGATAAGCAAGAGTCACGACCAGCTTCTCATGTCTGTGAAATGACATTTGTGTGATTTGCTTCAGTTCTAATGATTCAAGATATTATTTAACATATCTACTATGACAGTACTCAACATTGCAAATCAAGGGAGCTCCATAATTAATTATGTCGCTACAGCTAACATCCTCGTTGATAACTTGGCTGAAAGTGACATAAAATTTCATTTTTGGGTTAAAACGTAGGAGACTCAAAGAGAAGCAAAAGAAGTCAACACCATTGAAGATTTTGAAGTAATTCAAGGAGAAGATTGTCACTATTCTGTAGAATCAGATGGGCCTCTTTGTTTAATAGCTATTGCAATCTCCCAGAATTTCTCCTTCTTTCGTTTGAAAGTCCCATCATCATTGAGCTGAAAAAACCATGGTCCCATGTGTATTGAATGTGAAGTAGGAGTTAATGCTTCTTGTTTGGTGTCTTCTACCATTTTTAGCAGCAGCTCTTTGTAGTTGTGTGTTTGTGACTTTGTGTACTTTTAGCTTAGCTGAAGAAACTTCTTATTTTTTTCTGTGTACGTGACAAAAAGATTAAGAGAAGATTAGATTACAAAGCTCCTTCTTCCAAAACTTTTGAAGTAATTGTAAATATGTGTAATAGACAAATAGTATTATTATATGTAATAGACAAGTCCTGCAATAATATTAAATTCTTCAAGAGTTTGTCTGTTTCTGGGAGTTAGTCTTCTCTCTCTCTCTTCCAATCAGTGTATCTCCCATCGCTCTCATGCATACACTATCCGTTACAGCCATCATCCACCACAGAAGTATGTAACGATTTTGTTTTAATCCTCTGCCTCTCACTCTCTTTTTCTCTTCACTAACACATTATCTCTATAGTGTCTTCTTCTACTTTGTCCAGAATAATTCCAGGGAAGCATAAATTTCTTCTCTGTCTTAAATGATTGCTTCATAAGAAGTTTCAGGCTTGAGATTTTACAGCTGCATCTTTTTCCTTTTAGGAGAAATGGGTCTGCTTAAAAGTGCATGGATACTTTTTCTTTTCTTGGTTGTCTTTTCCTCCTTTTGTTTCAGGTTTCATTACTGTTATGGTTCAGAGCTCTCTGTTAAGTTCTTGAAAACACCTCCTACTGTTTCTAGATTTCACTCTGCCAAATTTTCCTTTCAAGCTTTTGAGAATGGAAACACAACTTGTTCAAGCTGCAAATTCCAATGCAAGGTTGAGTTTAATTTTTCTTTTCTTATAAGGTTTCCCAACTTCTGAATTTGACAGTTAGTCTAGTTTCTATGTTTTGGATGAGATCTGAGTGTTGAGTCTGCAAACAATACTTGTAAAAACGTATTTGTAGTTTGGCTTTACTACCTGTTTAGCTTTGTGAATGGCCAAATACATTGTTTCTGTGTAAGAGATTTGGAGTTGTAATTTTTGATGAAAATGCCACACATGCTGATGGAAAAATGAATGTGTTCTCTGCAGCTAGATGACCAGTTTAGTGTGGATTGCCATCGAAGAAGAGTTTCCTATTCGAAGTTACTGGATGGGAATCATACACTTGAGGTCTGCGCAAATAGGATGCCTAGATTTGGCTGCAATGTCTATAACTGGACTGTCGGTAAAGAAACTCTTCTCACACCTCTCTGATCAGAGTTGTTTGATTTGTTTAGCTTCTCTTTGTTGCATAGTACACAGTTTCTTGTATCAGATCCAGTTATGAGTCCTTGTATTGCTTGAATGTGTAGGATTATAGACTTGTCTTCCCTTATTTTATTAAGCTGTAACATTATGTATGCAGATACGGTTTCTCCTACAGCCTCGGTGACTGCATCAATGCCATTCACAAGTGCACAAAACGTGTCTGTTAATATTACATTTACTGAGCCATGTGTTGGTGGAGGAGGTTTCAGATGTTCATCTGTGAATGCTTGTGACGTGAGTACGTAACCTTGTTTACATTCATCACTAACATGTTGACCTTCCATCTTCTTGTTCTAAACTCCTAACATTCTATTAAATGATGTAAAACAGCTTCTTGTCTACGGTGCTGGCCAAGTTATACCATCTTCATTCACCGTTCTTGAAAACTATCTCAGATACTCACTTCTTGTGGGATTATCACTTGATGCTCAATATGGAAGGCTTGTGTTGGTGATGGACAAGAGTGTCTGTTCTGACACAGCCGGTAACAGTTTCAAAAGAGCTTTGGGGTCGCGCTTCTTCGTCCATTTCGGTTAGTGTCTTTATTACCCTTTTGTATCCATCTTGTTTTGTGCTTTAAGGGATACTGATGGTGAACTTTCTTGGGATCTAGATAGGAGAAACGTGTTTGTCAACCTGCGAACTCATGTACCGGAGAAGTTACTGAAACTAAACAACCAAACCAGGACAGTGCAGGCAACCAATGATAACGACAAGCTTAATGTATACTTGTATTTTTCTGAACCGGTACTGAACTCTTCAGCTGAGATTCTTAAGCTACTAAGCACAAACCATGGTGATTTGCTTCCTATTGATGGAAAAACAAACGGGAATCGCCGTTTTGCGTTTATGGTTAGTGCTTCTACTGCTTTCTTCTCAAGGTTAATTAACTCGTGTGACATATCTCTTTATGTAACCTTCACACTCTTTTTTTCTTTCAGGTCACAAATACATCAAGGCGTGCTATAGTCACGGTAACTCTTGACTCAAATTCAATAAGAAGCAGACATGGAACACCTGCATCTCCAACTGCACCACTGACTTTTCTTTACGGTAAGTGATAGTGATACATTTGTGTTTTTAGAATCTTGTTTTTGCTTCTCTCATTGAAAGAAACATGCATGCACATGATGATCTTAGATACGGAGAGACCCCATGTTGTACTGAACACAACATCTGGTATGAGGACAAGAAAGCACACCATCCCTGTCTGGATAAAGTTCATGAAGCCAGTGTTTGGTTTTAACTCCTCACTTGTATCAATCTCCGGTGGATATCTTGATAGGTTAGTGGTCTTTTTTTTTTCTTCTAACTTCTTGTTTTATTTTTCTTCCTTCAGATTTGATGCTAAGTGAATTTTGTTGTTTTCCTTTAAATGTCTGTCAGCTTTGAGGAACTGAGTGGAAGCATATACATTGTATATGTAAAAGCCAACACCAGTACAATATCTGTTAAGATTCCTGAAAATGTTACTCAGGATGTAGCAGGAAACAAGAATCTTGAATCCAACATTCTAGAAGTGACACATTGTAAGCATGTTAACCAGTTTGAATCTGTAGCTTGTTTTCCTGCTTCTCTTACAAATGTCTGTACTTAATTGCAGATTCTGTGTCTGTGATGTCTTCTGTGATCTCTTGGATATCAACTTACATATTCTTGGTGACATGTTGCGTTGCGGGACTCCTCACTCTTTCAACCACAAGCCTCTATTCTCTTGGAGCATTTCCAAGACCATCTCCTTATCTGATATCAGATCCCACAAGGAATCTTTTTGTATGTGTTTTTATCATTAATTTGTACATTTTTGTTTCAACCAAATTACACGACTAAGCAGTAGTATTGTGTGCTGTGGTGGTTTCCAATGCAGAGAACTGCATGTCACATTCAGTTTTTTGCACTTACCAGATGGCTACCGGTGACATTACCTGTTGATTACTATGAGTTTGTGAGACGCATTCAGTGGATAATCCCTTACTTTCCTCTCCCATGGGAAACAAAGCACAGTGAACAGATCATGGTGGCCTCAAGTCCTTTCATTGGTCCACATTCCTTCATTGCTAAAACTTATCACAACAACATGAATCTTGAGACAGCAACCAAGGCTGAGCCAGTATTCGGATTGCCACTTACCGCAATGGAGTATAGATTATTCTTTGAGGTAAAAGAAGGATCCACTCTTATCCCCCATAGCTTCTTGTTTTTTGAAGCTCTTTTTGTTCATGTTCTGATACTGTATTTGTGATTACAGACCCCTAATCTTAAGCCAGAGGCAGAACACGTTTTGGGTCTACCGCATCCAACAGTGTAAGTCATTACTATGCACGTTTCATTACAGCATTGATTGCTTTAAGAAGAAGCCATAAATATTTGAATTTGTTTTGTACTTCTTTGTTATAGGTGGAGAGATTTTTACAGAATCATGTTTTGGATAGCCATAATCGGAGGCAGTTTAGTTCTACTGCATATATTACTCTCTCTGATACTCAAGTTCAAGAAAGCACACACTGAGAAGAAGAGGAGCTTCGGTGCGTTTGTCTTCCCAAGATTCGAACTCTTTCTTCTCATTCTTGCCTTACCTTCAATCTGCAAAGCTGCAAGGAGCCTCATACAAGGTACTTTTTGATACCAGCCAAGAAAATATCTGCTCAGTTTGGAGAATCACAATCATTGTTAACAATTGCATTGAATTTTATCTTTCTCAGGGTATTTTAAACATCAAGGAGATGCAGAAGCCAATGTCATTGTTGGTATCCTTGTGCTATGCATAGTAGCTATTCTTCTCCTGGCTTTGTTTCTCTTCCTCTCTGTTGGGATAACCTTCGGGAAGCTGTTACAGTATAAAGAGATTCATCAAGAAGGCCAAAATTTCCATTGGTACCAAGAACTCATCAGAGTGACACTTGGTCCTGGTAAAAGAGGCCAATGGACATGGAAAAAAGAAGACAAATCTATCTATCTAACCAGGTTAGGTCCGGTTTTCGAAGATCTAAGGGGTCCACCAAAGTACATGCTCACACAGATTTCAGGGAGCAATCCACTCAAGCAACGAGATGACCGCATCATTGCATCAGATGATGAAACAGAAGACGCTGAAGCTCCTTGCATACAGAAACTGTTTGGAATCCTTAGGATTTACTACACGTTTCTCGAAACCGTGAAGAGGGTGTGTTTAGGGATCATTGCTGGTGCTTTCTTGGACAACGAGACTTCGAAAACTCCGGTAGTGGTCTTGTTGTGCATCACTTCCTTTCAGCTGTTCTTCCTTGTTCTGAAGAAGCCTTTCATCAAGAAAAAAGTACAGCTTGTTGAGATCATCTCAATAGCATGTCAAGTCGGTGTATTCGCCTCGTGCCTAGTGCTCTTGGCCGAAGACTTTCCAGAGGCAAGCGGACAGAAGCTTGGGATATTCATGGTCGTACTGTTCTTGATTGGGTTCATTACACAGATGTGCAACGAATGGTACTCACTGTACAAACAGACAAAGAGGTTAGACCAGATCAACAGGTCATTCTTGAGCGGTCTCAAGATGTTTATCATTGGGCTTGCCGCGTTAATCTTACCTCAGAAACTGATGAAGAGCAAGATCCCCGCGGCTCAACTAGAAGGGAGAAGCAGCAGCAGCAATGGAGGGATTGCATTCTCAACACCAGAGAACAGGTATATAAACTCTTCAGGAAGCCGAAGCTCGGGTAGCTTGGACAAGCCATGGTTGAGACAGATACGAGAAATGGCAAAGGCTAGCTTCACGAGAGACAGGAGCAGTAGTAAGGTTCCTAGTGATCCTTCAGGGAGCAAGAGTGGTTGGAGCAGCAGTATATGGGGAACAAAGACAAGTGGAAGCTCTTCTAAAGACTCATCTTCAGACTACAAATCAAGACCTAAAGGACTTTACAAAGATTTAGAGGCCATTTTTGCTTCCAAGTGAATAAAAATATTAATGTCATATTCTCTGGTTTTAAATAATTTGTATTGTACTCTTGAGTATTACTTGGATACATTTAAGATTTCACTGTATTTTTGTGTGTTATTAGTAGGTGTTGATATTACCACACTTATAGAAAACTGCCCCTGAAGGGTTTAGATAATTAACTGCAGAGCTTCAAGCTCAATGGAAAAAAAAAGGTGAAAATTGTTTAATAACAGCACCAACATCTTCTAATACCTAACCTTATTCTACAACTACGGTCCCAAACTAAAGATAGGAAACACAAGAGCGGATAGTGTCCAGACAGTTACAACGCATGGTACATTGGAAAATCTGAGAAGCTCACATTGATATATATGTCAATGGCTGCTCAAGAAGAAGAAGAAGAGCTAGGCATAGAACTTATCTTCTCCAGAAGAGCAGAGATATCGCTTTTCAGTTTAGCCTTTGTGTCTCTTGATAAATGATCCCCGGATTTATCCAGCATTGATGTCATCATCATCAGATTCTGCTTCATCGATTCCACGCTAATCGGTGCATTCTTCGGTTTCTGTAATGGACTAACGTGGGAGATTTCCGGCATCCTTGGGGCTATGTTCCTGTATACGTTGATCAGTTTCTGCTGTAACCTGAAACTCACCAAGTTCTCACCAAATGGGTTAGCTTTGTCTAGGCTTTTAACCGCTTCTACAGCGTCGCCACTACTCACAAAGGCGACCTCTGCTCCACTAAGTTCTTCATAGACATGTGTTTCAGAAGCATCCAAAGGGCCAAACGCGGAGAATGTGGAGGTTAAGTCGTCCTTTGAAGGCATTGACTCTTTTGAGGAAAACTTCAAGACGAGAACTGTGATTCCTCTGGTTGATCTGTTGGGCATCTCCTCTTTCTTCCTACGTTTCCTGCGCTGAGTAGGCTCAGCTTGAGGCGGAACCGAAGCTGGCTCTTTAGTTGTTCCGTTTAAGTCAGGTATACCATTAGTGGCATGTGCAGCTTCTGGATTCTTCCTCTTCCTTCCTCTCTTCTTCTTCTCTGTACCAGTGACTTTAGCGCAAAGGTCTGCGCTCGTGAACTTTCTTTCCAAATCTGTCAGGCTGGAAACATAACCCGTTCCCGAGATTCCGTAGTTTGAACGTGGAGCTGCTGTTGATGCTGCCGCCGCCTGAAAGTTTAACATCATAGAAAATGGTCTCTCCTTTTGTGGGAGGGCACTGGGAGGAACTAAAGTCTCCGGTTTTTGTAAATGGTCAGATTCTGCAGAAGCTAAACCATTGCCTCCACCGTTTAAGTCCGGTACAAGTGTAGCAGCAGGTCTGCTGAGTGTATCTGCCATACAAGCTTTCCCTTGTAGAGACGGCTCATTTGCAACAGAACTAGAAATATCTGAGCGACTAATGGTATCTTTGATCGTTTTCAGCCCTGGTATCTTTGGCTTCGAGGCCCTCTGATATGTTCGGTACTTTTCAGCTCTGGTATTTGACTCAAAGGCCTTCTGATCTGCATCAGCAACTGAAACACCACCAACAACCTCGATCTTCGACTTCTCTGAGTTCTTCTGCAACTTAAAGGTCTTCTGCTCAGTATTAGCCACTGAAACACCCCCAATAACCTCCATCTTTGACCTCTCTGAGTTCTTGTGCGACTCAGAGATCTTCTGCTCAATGTTAGCAACTGAAACACCACCAGTAACCTCAATCTTTGACTTCTCTGAGATCTTCTGCGACTCTAAGGTCTTCTGCTCGGCTCCAGCAACTGAAACACCACAGAAAGGCTCAACCTTTGACTTGCCTACATTTTTTGACTTGGAGATTGCAGCTTTAGCCACCATCAAATCGTTCAAACCAGCCATGTTAGCCAACTGCATTCTGTAAGAATTTTCATCGTGAAACACGGAGATTCTGAACTTGGAGAAGAACCACTCAAAGAGGCCGACATTCTCAGTCTCCTCTGAACACGTGGAGGAGTCCACAGCAAGCAGCTTGAGTTTAGATACCAAATCAGAAGGAGACGTGTCAACAAGATCCTCTCTGGCAGACACGTAGTCAACCTCACTAACGAATTTTCTAAACCACTCTTTCCGAAACTTCCTCCTGCTACTACCTGCAACAACCGATGGAGAACCAACGAACTCACTCTCTTCCATCTTAGATCCATTGAAACTTCTCCTAGCCTCGTTTTGGTTCAGCAGATCCATCGGTATCTGCTTATGCCCACAGAAACTATAAAACGCTGATAGCCTACTCTGCATGACTGTGGCCTCGAGTATCCCACCGCTCGAAACACATCCCGCCAGATTCTTCAGCTGAGTCACAAACTCTTTCGGCTCCAAACGATCTACAGAGAACTCACGCAGGATCAAAGGCTTTGCCTTCCGAGCTGGCTTTTTCCCGTTCCTTTCAGACATGCAAGAACAAGTCATCTCAAGCCTCAACGAGTTCCTCAACAAGGTCATAGCTTCCTCCACCGCAACGAAAAACCCCACATCGTTTCTCTGACTCACCAACCTCTCAAAGCTCTCCTTGAAAGGCCTCAGCTTCGAAGGTGCGCACCACGATTCAAGCTGCCCCTCGCCAAGATACCTAACCATGAAACAACTCTCCTTTGCATCAGCTTTGTAACCAACGACTTCCCCTGGCCACCATTTCTTGGACTTAGTCATCGCCCATACAAGATTCCCAACCAGACACTCCTGAGTTTGGTTCTCCTTCAGACAACTCACGTTAGATTCAAAGGCGTTGTGGGAACTAGTCCCAGTCAAAGAGCCGCTAAAGTCAACAACAAGTGATATGTTTCCACCAGAGACTTCAATCTTCCTCACTTTATCACCACCACCTAAGGGGAAACACTCATCATCTTCTTCCATCAATGCCTTCATCTGCAAAGAAACAACCTTTCTGCATCAACCACACTGTATTGCTCACATTTGATCCCAAAATAGAAGAAAAAAAACGATCTATCGAGAAATCGAATGTAGGAAAAGGAAACTCTTGATTGAAATCCCAGAAAGAAAAGATCAAACTTTTGAATTGAACCTGCGAGGAGAAACGGAAAAATCCTGACTTGGCTCGGAGTGACGTCAAGCAATGTGATTCCGCAACAGAGAATGTGTGTGAGTGAGTGAAAGTTAGCGTTGAGTTGAGGCAGAAGGAGAGAGAGAGAAAAGTACTGTACTGTCTTCGGCTTCGTCGTCGTCGTCGTCGTCGTCTGAGAGAGATTCTTTTCTAATTCTACGTAATTGCTCTACTCTTGTCCCATAGATAGTCTGAGAGGGTTTCTGAATCAAACCGGGAATTATTGCTAAAAGTAAACCGGAACGGAATTACCGATAAGCACGAGGCCTTCATCTGGCT
This sequence comes from Brassica rapa, assembly GCF_000309985.2. Classification (NCBI taxonomy): domain Eukaryota; kingdom Viridiplantae; phylum Streptophyta; class Magnoliopsida; order Brassicales; family Brassicaceae; genus Brassica; species Brassica rapa. The sequence goes on from NC_024800.2 coordinate 10,598,277, forward strand.
CGGGATTCGATTCTCCATTTAAGACTAGATTCTGTTTTTATGTTTCTTTCCTCAATTACCTCGTGTTTGAACTTTTAAACAAACTAGGGACTTTGTCTTCTATAGTTTTAGAATTTATAACTTGAATTTATAACTTAACATTTGTATTTGTAAATGTACGTTAGAATCAATTCTAAATTTCAAAATAATAGAAAAATCTAAATTTATTTGAAAATTTTAAATTTATTTTAGAGAAAAAGACTAGGATAGCACCAAACCAAACCAAGTTTTTGTTCCCAAAGTAGCACTCAAGGTTCAAAGTCACAAAAATAGGTTTCATTAAAGAGGTAAATATACACTTATAACCCTTGGGTTAATTAATCCAAACCTTAGGGTTTAGAGTTAAGGGGTGGGGTTTTGGAATTAGGGTTTAAAATTTTATAAAAATAAATATTAAAATAAAAAATAAAAATTTTAAAAACAGTTTCAAAAAGTATTTTTAAATTATAAAAATAAAATTTGAAAAAAAAATAAAAAAAAATTCAAAAAAAAATATAAAAATTTCGAATCTGAAAACATATAATCTGAAACTATAAAAAAAATTCTTTTTTTTATTTTTTTATTTTTATTTTATTTATTTTTATTTATTTTGTTTGTTTATTTAATTTTAAATCAAGGGTATTAGGGATATTTTATCCTTTAATGAATGTCATTTTTGTGACTTTCTCATTCTAGTGCTATTTTTGAGACATAAACCTCAAAAGGTGCTATTATTGACAATTGCCCTTTATTTTATGTATTCATTGTTTTCCAATGAATTCAAAATGGTTAAAACTCACAGTTTGTTATAGGCCTGGGATTTCGGGTATTCGGTTCGGTTTCGGGTAGGACCCGATCGGGTATGGGTATTTCGGTTATTTAAAATATGTATCCAATAGGTACTTGGAAGACTTACGGTTCGGTTTCGGTTCGGTACCGACCGGTTCCGGATCGGATCGGTTTTTCAATAAAAGTAATCATATTCGATCCGAACAATTTGGTTATTTAACGGTTCGGATAAAATAGTACCCGCAATCTAAACCGAAACAATTTGGTACCCGATATCACAATACTACCCAAACTAAACCTGATTTTCGAACCAAACTTATTAACTTAAATGTCAAAGACAAAGTACTTGAAGAATTAAACAAGAACACAAACTGATAATGAAAAACAAAAAGTAGAACATAGTTTCAACCACCAAACCGAAAATGAAAAACAGAAAATAAAACATAGTTTCAACTTGCAACCATCAAACTGAAAATGAAAATGAGACAGTCACTCTCACTCGTCCATACAAATGAGACAGTCACTCTCACTCGTCCATACTCAAGAGTCTGTTCCTTATTCCACATTGCATCCAGTTTCAAACTCTAGGGAAAAAGAAAACAAAACATATAAGTGTTCTAAACTTCAAGCATCAAGATCTATTGTAAAGATTTCAAAAGAAGTGAATCATACCTCTGAGAAGATCATCTTGTTGCTCCACATCTGAAAGCATCTGCTCTATTGTAACAATGCCCTTCTCATTTATGTGAATCTCGGATTTCAACCATTGTTCCGTGCACACCAACACCTCGACCATAAAGTGTGTCAAGCAGCTCCTATATGGGTCTAAGACTCTCCCACTAGTGCTAAATGCACTTTCTGATGCTACAGATGATGCTTGAACCGCAAGAATATCAGCAGCTATCTGAGACAAGATCGGGAACTTCACACTGTTTCTTCTCCACCATGATAAAACATCATACTCGGTTCCAAGTCCATTACCACCTTTTGTAACCTCTACTTTCTCTCTCAAATACACTTCTAACTCATTACTAGAATCTTGTGTACCTGTTTCTTCGACAAGCTCCTCGTACAGATTATCCATTCTTTCATACCCGATCCCGTTGCCTATGATTTGACTCTAGAGAACTGCAGCAGCACCACTGCATTGCGACTGCGACTGTGAAGAAGATCCTCCTTGAGACTGTGAACCACCTGATCCCCCACCACTTGTGTTGTATCCAACACTGTACTCATCATATAGGCGCTTCAAGATATCCATAATTGATTCAGAAAGCAGAGTATACTCGATGCTTTCTTTTCCATAGAGCTTCTCAAAGGAGAGGTTAGCAAAGTTCATCTTCTTCCTAGGGTCAAAAACAGAGGCAACAATCAAAAGCTTATTCATCTTACACTTCTTAGAGTTACTACTCTCAGGCTCAGATACTTCCGTAAATGGATCCAAATACTTCCTTAGTTTCCCCATCATCGTCAAAGCCTTCAACTGTAGTGTGTGATCAGCACCTGGTGCAGAGCTTATCTTGCAGATATTACTCGTGATGGTGACAATCTCATTGTAGATCTTGTGCGACGTAATCCCTTTTGTCGCCGAGAGCATCAAAGTTGAATTGTAAAAGATGATAAGAAAGTGTAGCAACCTCTCAGCTTCTTCCCAATCTCTTGTGGAAGCCGGTCCAATCCTCTTTTTCCCATTTTCAAGCTCCAAGAAGTAGTCATTGTACGGTTTGTCCTCAGCCTCCATCTTCTCGAAAGCTGCCCTGAATTTGATTGCTTGGTCTAGCATCAGATACGTCGAGTTCCATCTTGCCTTGACATCTAATGGAAGGCTTCCTCTGGTCATCTTTCCCGTATCAACCCGAAACTCGAATGACTTCTGTCTGTTGGTTGAAGACCTCACGTACTGAATACCATTTCGAATGGAATTGACGCTATCATCCACCTCATTTAACCCTTCCTTGACAATCAGATTAATAATATGTGTCGCACACCTAATGTGCAAGAATTCACCATTCAAAACCAGTGCATCTTCTCCTTGGTTGATAAATTATTCCTTGAACTTCTTCATGGCTGTTGTGTTAGCTGTGGCATTATCAACTGTGATGCAGAAGACTCTTTTAATATCCCACTCTGCTAAACAATCCACAAGAACTCTCGCAATTGTAGACCCTTTGTGATCATCCACATTCTTAAACCCTATGATCATCTTTCTCAGCTTCCAGTTTGAATCAACAAAGTGAGCAGTAATTACCATGTAACTAGCCGCAGTGTAAGGAGCAGTCCATATATCTGTTGTCAGAGAGAGTCTTTGCTTGTTCTGTCCAAGAACTTTCTTCATTTCTGCTTTCCTCTTCATATAAATTGCCGCAATCTCCGTTGTACATGTCTTCCTACAAACAGGCGGCTGCAGCTGCACTTTGTTGCAGAAGTGTTTCCACGCCAAGCTTTCCACAAAGTTAAACGGTAACTCTGCTAAGACTATCATCTCATTGGTAGCATCTTTGAACACTCTGTCATCCACCTTACCAACACTCATGTTGCCTTCTGCATCTGTAGCTAACCGGGACTGGGTTTTGACTTATTTGCAGCCTTCCAAGCCATGAATGACCTACAGTTAGTGAGATGCTTCCTCAGATTGGTGGTCCCTGACTTGGTTGGACAACTCATCTCTTTACTACAATAGCGGCATTTACATCTATCGTAGTTGTTTGGTAGCCTGCTGAGATGCTCCCAAACATCAGACCTCGTCCTTTTTCTTGACCCTTCACCAGAACCTCCAGCTTTATCTCTCGAACCCAGTGTTTGTACTTCTTCATCTGCAGATAGTTCTTCATCTGTTAATACATGATTCATTTCAGCTTGTTGATCGGTAGGAGAAGAACCCATCTGCATACACATACGTAAGTAAGCAATTAACAATCGCAAAAAAGGAATCAAACAATCACAAAAGAAATCATAATCAATATAATGCAAAAAAGGAATCAAACAATCAAAAAAGAAACCGTTGCTTACCTCCGACTGGATTATCGAAGATGCAGACAGTGGAGAGAAAAGACGATCGTTGCTTGCTAATAGATCCAGCTTTGAAGCTTTCTAATAAAACCGGTTGCTTTATTTGTAGAGAGAAGAGACCTTTACGATTTTCGAATGCTATAAGAAAACGAATCGAAAAGGGAGAAGCTAGGGTTCGTAATTTCATATTTTTGGGAAATTGGGGATTGTATCGAGACTGGTAATCACGCCTAACGGCTATGTCGTGTTATTAAAGTCGGGTTAAATTGGGTATCCGTTTTGGCTCGAATAAAAATCCGAACCGACCCGCAACCCATGGATTTTTATAATATTATCCATTGGTTAAATTAGACTATACCGTAACCGATCCGAACCGGTCAAAATCGGGTCGGTTTCGGTTCGCGTATTCGGTTATGGATAAAAATCCCAGGCCTAGTTCGTTATGTATTTTTTAGAAAATTGTATATAGAATGGTCAGAAAATTGGACCGGCAGTTATTAAACTTTAGTAATGTTCAGAAATCTATTTTATTTCGATTATTTTTATGTTAAATAATTGATAAATTTACAAATGATTTAACCATTGTTATGGTTTTAGAATTATTGAGTTCACATTTATAGTTCTTCCGTCCTCAAAAGGAAGTACAACCAACATAGTAATGGGCTTCTTACTTTGAGCTAGGCAAACTTGGTTTGATATACATATTGAAAATGTTTTTTAAGTGCCAAGAAAAAAAATCTGTAGAAAATTTGTCAAATGGCGTTGATGAAATCTCAGTAGAAATAGGATAAATGAAATTATTTAACATGGTTTCTGTTTAAAATAGCCCATGATTTAAATATGTTATTTTTATACCAAATCGAACCATCTTATGATCCGGGATAAGTTAAGTCAAATTATAACCAAAACTACAAAAGAGTATTGTCATCCAAACCTGGGCATAGTTCATGAGAAAACATTACAAATGAAAATAGGACATAATTAAACACAACCAAACCATAGAAAAATATCGGGCTTCTATCAAAAACCAGACTTTTTCCTTTAGAAATAAGCTAAGCTTCTTTGTCGAAAAATAAGATCACTCAGTTATGCTTACTAAGAGGAACCTATGCTCTTCTTTCTTGACATCGTCCTCCTCATCTACTACCGGCTTTTATTTTCTCCTTTTTGGTTGTAAATACATTGTAAAATAGTTTTTTTTATCATTGGATACAATCTAATTGTTTGTTATGGACTTTTAATGTTAAAACCCTCAACTAATTTAAGAAAAAACCCCAAACTAACTTTTTTTTAATGAATTAAACCCTATCAGGTCATAATTACCATTACTACCTGTAAATCTGTAGTATAGGGGTTTCTACATTAAGTAAACATAGTTGAGGGGTTTTACCATTAAAACTTTAAAAAAAAATCAAAAATTTATAATATTATCTAAGAATTAGTAACTTAAATTTTCAAAATTATCACTTTTAATTTTTTTTCTTAAATATATGAGTTTGATGTGTTTTTAACATAAACATTGTATATGTATAGATTAAAAGTGTACCCAGAAAAAAATAATAAAAATTATCTAAAGATTTATTATTACATTTTTATTAGATAAGATATAATTTTTGTTATGTTTTCTTGTATTCTAAATTTTTAACCTTTTAGTAATTTTATTACATATAAATCTTTAGATAAATTTTATTATATTTTCTGAGTTTTTACATTTTTAATTTATACATATATAATGTTGATGTTAAAAACACATCAAACTCATATATTTACAAAAAAAATTAAAAATGTTAATTTTGAAAATTTAAGTTACTAATTTTTAGATACTATTATAAAATTTTGAATTTTTTTTTTTAGATTTTTAATGGTAAAACCTCTCGACTATGTTTACTTAATGTAGAAATCCCTAAACTAAAGATTTACCGGTAGTAATGGTAATTATGACCTGATAGGGTTTAATTCATTAAATAAAGTTAGTTCAGGATTTTTTTCGTTAAATACTTAGTTTCGTGGTTTTTACCTAAAACAAACTTAGTAAGGGGTTTTAACGTTAAAAATCCTTATTTTTTCATAAAATTAGAAATTGTCGTATTCAGTTGTTATTTAACTAAATAACTTATTAATTAGTGTTCAGTTAATTTGGAAGGCCAAACAAAATTTAGTTGTTACTTATCATTGCCACCACCCATGCAATTGCTATATCAATCTCAAATTTATTTCAACAAAAAAATTTACACAAACATATATATACACACACATTGTAGTCATCATCTCTATCTTTTGTAGTTTCTTCTCTTTTTGTTTGTCTATTTTTGCTTATTGTTTTTCTTCGTAACTTTGCTCCTGATTGAGTGACTGACAAAATAAAAATTTAATATTCTTTCTATATTCTGGTTTCCTTCTGTTCGGGCTTGCTTGTAACATCTGAAAGATAACCATTGGTTATAGACGTTATGGACTGGTACATTCATGATTATGCATATGGCGTTCTTTTTTTCATTGACTAAAATGGTATCCTTTTTATCTTCAGCATAGGAAGCGGGGATATAGATACATCCGCAGTGGTGAAAGCCCAATGAACATGGTCATATTCGTGGAGCTTCGGGTCCGTGACTTTATCTAGAAAAAGGCATAGGTTTTCTGCATAATACTTTTCTGACTAATGTTGTATCTACCTGTAAGATACTGCATCATTTCTTTTGTTTTAAGCAAATTTGCTACGTTGGTTCTTCGTGGAACAAACCCAAAACCTTTTATGGGAGAAGTGAGCCGAATCAGAAGAGACAAAGAGTCAGAATTAGAAAATGTTGTGAAGCTTATCTGTCCAGGAAAACACGCCGTCATCTCTTCTCTCCCGCAATTGTTTTTTTTTTTTTAATTTTGCATTTGTTAAGAAACTATCAAATTCAATTATAACCCTCTAATCAAAAAAATTTTGAACTCATGTTAGAATCTTAGATAATTCTTGTATATATAACCAATCTGTAGTTCAAATGTTTAAGGAAAATTTAAATATTTTAACTAAATTGACTTAAAGTTTATAAGAATAAAATAATTTAATTTAATTATTTTTGTGTATAATTATTTTTTTCTGTATTGGAGGTACTTAAACTAACTTTTGAGTAGAGGATCAACATCGGAGAAAGAATTCACCTATCACAATGAATCCAATCCACTTGAAGAGCTTTAAAATTTACAAAATTAATGACAATTATTAGGAGCCCACACAGACATGGTTCGATGGCTTTTATATCATTCCCTCTTTGTTTCTACTCAAGCTCGTGATTCTTCATTTTTTATTTGACAGAAATCCATCAACTGCTTATCAAGTACTCTTAACTTAAAATCTAAGTAATTAACAAAAATAAACGATATTATGTGTTTATCACATGAAATTTAGAACTTTTCTTTTTCTCTCTTCAGAACTCCCAACTCAACTCGCATCACCTTTGAATTTAATTTCATACTTGAGGTAGTAACTTCATCATCTCCTTGGACCATTATCTTAGCTTTCTAATAATAGATTATTTCAAAAGACTTATTCCTAGAGCATAAACCCCCCATTTCCAAGGGCCACACACTGCAGACAGACCCGTTCATTTCACATAAACAGCCAAGAAGTCAAGATGAAACTATATGGGAAAAGTTCACCTTGTAATACAGTTTCTACAGCTGCATTAGGGATAGAAAGGCCCACTACTCTCGCTGATTGTCCGTCATAGCCTCTATGTGTATGACTCAAATTCTCTTGTGGCTTTGACGGGCCTGCAAAACGGACCGGATACATTATAAGTTTCAAAAGAGAGGGTATTAGAGAAGTTTTGCAAAGGTCCTTTTTTACTTGATTTGAGAGAGCTTTCTCATTGGTTTCCCAAAAGATGAAAAATCTATACCTCATAGGAGATAAAAAAAATCTATATCTACACATGGAAAATGAGTGGTGAACTGAAAAATCAATAACTTACACACCGCATTGGGAAGAAAGTCCATGCTTAAGATCCTTGTTTTGCATACACGATCAGGAGAATGATATCACCCACAACGTTTACTTCATGTATTCTTCTTCCAACTGTGCTTTACTCGCCCAGCTTACACTTGGGTCCGTGCATACCCTGTAGTCAGATAGAATCTCAGATTATTATCAAACAACACTATATCAAATCGTTATGAGCGTTAGGGGTTAAACTTAAACTACACCTTGCTATTTCTGTGTTAATCTATTTTCATGTCTGAGGAAAAGCGGTTATGTATATTAATTTTGAGGAGGGGGAACAGTGTTATAAAGAATCTTAGGAGGGGGAAGGCGAAAGGAAGCCATAAAGAATCTTAGGAGGGGGAAGGCGAAGGAAACCATAAATGAGATTTTCGGAGGATTCATTGCATAGAGATGGAGTAGCGATTGATCGACAAACCGTTGAAGAATTGGAAACGACGAAGATAAAGATTGTCGAAGAAAATCATCGACCCAAATTTTGTGTTTTAGGGATTCTCTTCGGTTGGGCTTATGGGCCAGATAATTCAATTCACGGATCACAAAAGAAAGAGCAGCCTAACACGTGTGACGTGGCAAAAGAAAGTTTCTTATTGGTTGATTTTCCATGCTGAGGTGGATAAACTCAACGGAGTTCATATTCCCCTTTTAGTATTGTAAAATTAAAAGAAAGAGAAAAGGAGTTTTAAAGTGGGAGAATTTGTCGTAAATAAATTTTGAGAAAAACTAACCATGTGCTGTTTGGTAAAGAAAAAATGTGACAATTTCACATCAAAGTGACTACTTTCTCCTTTCCGCGTGACAATGTAGTGTGTAGAGATAACAAATGATACTTTTTTTTTGTTATCAGCATAAATAGATTATCTAGATTTTGGTAACTAAATTGGAAACTATGTATTCATGTAGATAAATGAAGATGGTTGATTCTTTGCACCTCGTGCTAGTTTACCCGTATTAATATTTTAAGTTTTGGGGACGTACTTGATCTCTATAAAGCTAAAACTCTTCGTCAATCTTTTGTATTTTCCTCCAAATATGGTGTAAACGCAGGTCATTCTTTCGGTTCTGAAACCATCTTCATCAGCTGAAAATTATCTGTTGCAAAAGTGACATAGAATTGTCTGAGAAATTTCATATTTTCCATTATCAAATAATAGCTTATATTTCTGAATGTAATGCTGAAAGGCATCTTCTTATATTTCTTATACTCATTAAACCTTCAAAACCCTCCAGAATACTATTTATTCTTCCATGATCCGTCTGTAAAATACCAACTCCCCCCCCCCCCCTTCCCCCCCACAGAGCTGGCTCATCGGTTCCACATTGTGTGACTATTTCTTGAATTATCGAAATAACCTTTGTCAATTGAGTCTCATTCCATATAGTTATTATACTATTTCTGTTTTTTTGTAAAGTATCCATCGGGTTTCTATACTATATTGACGAACAAATAGTATCGAATAAGTACTTATCTAAAATAACAAAAAAAATTGAAGAGATGAAGATAGGGAAGGAGGGAGGTAGAGAGAGAGAGAGAGAGAGAGAGAGAGAGAGAGAGAGAGAGAGAGAGAGAGAGAGAGAGAGAGAGAGAGAGAGAGAGAGAGAGAGAGAGAGAGAGAGAGAGAGAGAGAGAGAGAGAGAGAGAGAGAGAGAGAGATTATGTTTATATAATATATTTCTAAATAAAATAAAATATAACAAAATATTGTCTCATTTGAAAGAAAAATCAAAATATACTATATACATGTGTAAGACAATCTATGTTACTAAAAGGGAAGCAGTCTTGATAAATCTACCTATAAAGGTTGTTTGGACCATTTCATTAGACTTAATTTTTATTGGTCTTACCTTATATATTTGTACAATATATTAGTCAATACTATATATTTACCGATTTTTATTCCTTCCTCTAACAAGATGCGTGATATTAATTATTAATATCATTAGTTTGTTACCGAAATTAGAGGGAATCAAGTTATGGAGATTTTCCTAAAACGTTAGAGTCAAAAGGAATCGAATTATGGGAATCAAATTAATATCGTCAGTTTGTTGCACCCTTCTGTGCATTCTCATCTATGCAGCATGTCCATATGTGTTATTTTATTGTTTATTGTTTATAATTCTTGATTAAAATGAACTTCATATTTAATTTAGTACTATATATATACGGTAGAACTTCTATAAACTAATTTTCGATCGATTAATAATCTCTATAAATTAATAAATTTTATCGGTTCCAACTTGAATCAGTTCAAAATTTGACGTAAATCGATAAAATAATAAAATAATAATTTTTTGAATATTCTATTTAAATCTAAGATCCCATTAAAATTATAAATTAATAATTTATATGTATACATATTTTATATAAATAAGAACCTATTATTATATTATTTGTTTTATATTCACAATGAAATTATCTTTATATTTTCTTAACACTTAATATATTTTTGATGAGATTTAGTAATATTATATTTAAAATCACATTTAAGTTCTATGCAATATATATTATTATACACACTAAATAATATAATAAAGTTAATATTTTTATTTGTAACACAATAATAAAGTTAATATAAATGTCAAATTTCAAAAAAAAAATTAATGTATATACACTAAAATCAAATATTTTTCTTTTCTTAGAATAAATATATCTTAAAATAAAAAATCTAAATAAGAAAACATTTATAAATTAATAAAATTTCAAAGTCCCAACATTATTAATTTATAGCAGTTTTATTGTATATATATATATATATATATATAATCTTTCCATGATGAGGAAAGATGGACGTCTAATAATACAATCATCCATTAACTAAAAACATGGTTCAAAATCTTATTTTAAAATTATTATTATTATTATTATTCGTTTTATATAAAACACTTATTCTATAAATTAACTTTATGCTCAGGATTTACAATATTTATATATATTGTATCATTAAACATATTGTACTATATCATTTTACATTATATAGTTTCAAATATTTACAAACTCAAATTTAATAAAAATAGTTTGGCAAATCATATGTTAAAACAAATTATATATATATATATATATATATATATATATATTACATCAACTGAATTTTTATAAAAATTATTATAATAAAAATAATTATTAAGAAAGTTTAAAAACTATTGAAAACATACAAATATGTTCTATTGAATTAGCTAAAAAAATCTACTAAGTAAATCTTAATTCATATCAATTTAACAAATGTAACTCTTATAAAATAAACAAGATATAGTGAGAGAGTAGGTCTGGGTATTCAGATATTCGGGTCAACTGCTTTTTATCTGGATTCTTTGGATCATAAACATTTAGACACAATAAATATTTGAATTCTTTTAATTAGGGTTTAGGTTGGTTCCATGTCCGGGTCGGTTCGGAATAATAATTCAAATACATGTAATATTTGGGTACATATCATGTTTAGGTTGGTTCATATATTAAGATCTGAAAAGATTAGAAATACCTGAAAACCTTAAAATAATCTGAAACTTGAAAAATAACCAAAAACTCAACAAATACCCAAAATATATTCAGATACTCGAAAAAGATCTGAAATGCTTCCCGAAATATAACCCATAAAACCAAAAATGCCAAAAATATATTTTAAATTTTTTTACATGAAATCTGAAAGTATAACTGAAAACTTAACTAAAAAACAAAAGAATATCTGTAATTTCGAAAACATATCCAAAATACAGAAATATACCTAATATACATACAACATTTCATGTGCGTTGGGTATCAGACCGGGTTTTGGGTAGGATCCGTCCGAACCAAGATCCACTGGTCCAAAAAATACCCAATATGTACATTTCCCTGGACTCGGACACGATCGTTTTTTTAGATTCGAGTAAATGTCTAGGTTTAAGAAAGATAATTATATAAAAATGTACATAAAAATCTCAAATAAACTAATTCATAAATTATATAATTTTAAACAAATTCACTTCTTCAATATTATACAATTTTGTTACATAATAATGTACAATGTACAACAGCCACAAAATACTAGTTCGTATCAAATTTTGTCTATAATTAAAAAAATCACGCTTCGAGTATAATCCAAAAAACCCCGCGCTTTCGAAACGCGGATCAAAATCTAGTATATATTTAAAAACAAGTTTACGGAATTTAGTATAAAATCTATAAAAATAAAAGTTTTGAAAACATCAAATTATGTTATGTGTAGAAAAAGGTCCATGTTTTAATATGTACAATAAAAACTCACTAATTGTCTTAACGAAAAGTGAGAACCATTGAAAGTAGAAGTATAAAATATATTTGGATTAAGAAAAATAAACTTTGATGCGAGTGTGTATTTGTATGAGAAAGACAATGTAGCAATTATTATATAATATGGAGAGTATATCCCTAGCATATTGTTTGATATGGTCATTTCGTGAAATATTTTTTTTTCTTATGGTTATGGAACCAAATTTCCCTTTTAAAGATATGAAGAATCATTGAAAAATAAAAGAAACAAAAATATGAAGCATCATATACCATTTTTCTTTTTAAAAGTGTTTTAGTGATTAAATACCTCAACCATTTTTCAATTGGAATAAAATCCATCAATTAATTGTTTAACGTTTAAACTCATCAACTTACAAATGGTTAACACATGTCACTCTTTGTCTATAATTATGTAACAGAAGGTAACATAAATTAACTGTTTGTAAGTTCAGGAATTAAAACATTAAAAATAATTAATGGGTTTTCTTCCCGGGTTTAATCACTAACACACATTTTTAAAGAAATTGGTTTGAAAAGCAAATAATGAAATTGATTTTTCTCTAAGTATCAAATGTTTCTTGTTAACTAAGAAAATTTTAGCTTAGACAAAAGGATTATAAACTGAGAGTGGGATAGTAGTAGCATAAGTACATAAATAGTAGGACTGTAAATCCAATTAAAAAGGTTCGGTTATCGGACAATGTGGATTCCTAGTAAGGAAAGTTCGACTAGCAACCATTACAGTAGACATGGTCTGAGAACTAGTTAAAGAATTTCTTGCAGAGAATTAGACCATTGAACATGCTCAAGGAGTCTTTAAGATTTTTCAAGTTTCTTCTCACTAAGCCGGACAATTAATGAAGATTTCCTTATTTGACTTAATCAAAGATCACCATCAAATGGGCTATAAATCATTCTCTATAATATTTTTCTTAATTGATTCCCGAAGACCCGATCTTATTTTTTAAATGTGACTGCAAAGCCAATTAAAACACACATTATCTGATAAATGAACTTTCTTTAATTGACTTTGTAGTCACGTTTTTCTGTACTTAGGCTACAGTCGTTGCACTCTGAGCTTACAATCATTTTGTCTAAGCCAAAGTATTCTTAAGTAACAAGAAACATTCGATAGTTAGAGAAAATTCTACTTCCTTATTCTTTATTTAACCAATTTATTTAAAAATGTGTTTCAGTGATTAAAGTCTTTAACTATTTTTCAATCGAAAAAATCTCCTTGGTGAATTTTTTTATGTTCGATCCGTCAACTTGCAAACCGCTAATGTCTATCACCATTTGTCACAGAATTATATAGACATGGGATAACAGACGTTAATAGTTTGTAACTTGAGGGATTAAAAACACTAAAAATAATGAGGATTTCTTCTACAATTCAAAAACAGTTGAGAATTTTTATCACTAAGCCCTATTTTTATAACCGAAAAAGATAAAATATATTGTAAAAGTCCAGCCCAATTAAAAAATCTATAAAATAATTTTTATTTAGTGTCTTCTGTCGATCGTCTAAGAGCATCTCCAAAAAGGAACTTTATTTTGAAGTTTCCAAAACTCTATATTTGAAGTTTCAATGTGTTCTTCTCCAAAAGTAAAACTTCAAACCTAACTTCAAAATTATTTATATTTTACACTATGGTCCTTATATTTATCATAGTTGATGTAAATTCATAAAACTTCTATAAATAATTAGTACATATATATAAATATTACAGAAATATTAATTAAAAAATCTTACACTAAAACATAAAATTATAAATAAAAGTACATAATTAAATATTAAAGGGCAATTGTCAATAATAGCATCTTTTAAAGTTTATGTCTCAAAAATAGCACTAGAAGGAGAAAGTCACAAAAATGACATTCATTAAAGGGTAAAATATCTATAATACCCTTGGTTTAAAATTAAATAAACAAACAAAAATAAATAAAAATAAAAAATAAAAAATAAAAAAATTAAATTTTTTTATAGTTTCAGATTATATGTTTTCAGATTCGAAATTTTTATAATTTTTTTTTAGATTTTTTTTCAAAATTTTTATTTTTTCAAAAAAATTTTTATTTTTTTTTCAAATTTTCTTTTTATAATTTAAAAATACTTTTTGAAACTGTTTTTAAAATTTTTATTTTTTATTTTTTATAAAATTTTAAACCCTAATTCCAAAACTCCACCCCTTAACTCTAAACCCTAAGGTTTGGATTAATTAACCCAAGGGGTATAAGTGTATATTACCTCTTTAATGAAACCTATTTTTGTGACTTTGAGCCTTGAGTGCTACTTTGGGAACAAAAACTTGGTTTGGTGCTATTCTAGTCTTTTTCTCAATATTAAACTGCAAGTAAATATTATATTATTCCATAAAATTATTTCCATAATGCTCCCATATATGATCAACTAGTGCATTTCGAAGTAGGAAATAATTCTCTTTATTTTTTATTTGTAGATTACGAGCCAAAAAATGTTAAAATCGGATTTCCTCATAATATGGCTGCTGATAGTTTGATATCATCAAAAGAAAAAATCTTTGATCTTTTAAATGAAAGTACAACAAGCAGGGAAAAAGGTCATGAGATGATTGAATTACGACTTCAAAATGAAGCAAAAAATTAGCTTTTAAAGAAGTAAAAGAGGAAAATAAAATATTGCTAAAAACCTTAGCTTCTATCGATGATGTTAATATTCGTGAATACATTCGATCTGAACAAGAAAGAATCATACGAAAAATGCGTCAAGAGCAACAACAACAATCATCTTCGGTTACACAAAATTTGTTTGGACAATATTTTGGAGATTTTAGAGGTTCCGGAGCAAATTTACCATACTATTAGTGTTATTATAATATTTAAATTTGAGTAATAAGTATGTCTTCATGTGTCTTTTTAATAAGTTTTTATTATGGTTTTTTGTAATATTCTTGTTGTTTAATTCTAGTTTTAAAATATTATAAATCTTGTTTTAAATTTTTTATTTAATTTCATGTGTAAAACAATAAACTTAAATTTATAAAAACAAATTGTAAGGACCAAAATACAAATAAAAAAGATGAAACTTCAAATTTGAAGTTTTGAAAAGTGAAACTCTATATTTGGAGTTTCACTCTTCAAAACTTCAAATTTGAAGTTTTGAAGTTCTTTTTTAGAGAGCAAAAAACTCTATATTTGGAGTTATAGAGTTTCTTTTGGAGATGCTCTAAATAGTTTAAACCAATTCTAAAATTTCCATTGTGCTTGTTACTAATCACCAAAAATGATCTCTGAAAAATATATTTTTCTAAATATATGCTTACCTACATTTAATAGAATTTAGTATTCATCCAAATTGTAGTCATTGGTTCATATATAAGCTCTATTTGTGGTTTTTGTTTTGGGGTTTGATAGAAAAAAATTATTGAACTTTTAGAATATAATTTTGTTTTTTTCAACGTTGAAAAAATACTGAAAAAGTAGAGATAATGGTCAAATGAGTAAACATCTACAACTTTATCTTAGTTACAGATTCACTTGCTTAGTATAATAACTAACTACATATTGATCCGCGCAACCACGCGGATGTTTATTTTCACTTTTCTATACATAAGTTATTGTTTTTAAAAAGTAGTGGTAGATATTTTTAACGTTAATCATATACATAAATGTTTATATAACTATTTCAAATAAAATAATTTTATAATTTACATGCTATGATTAATTAATTGTTTAAAACTGTATGTATTTTCACTTCTTATTATATATTTATTTTATTGTATTTACATTTAGTTATTAAGCAAATTAATATATTCATGAGAAAACATATTTGAAAATTATTTTGTATTTAATTTATACTAAATTCTGACCCATATTATTGTACATACAAAAGTCTAAGATATGTTAATTTTTAGACATGTATTATATAGTTTGCCAATTTTAAGCCGTTCTACCATCATATTATATTTTAAAATAAATAATTTATATTTATGAAAATAAAATTTATAAATTCAATTGAATATACTATTATCATATTTATTTAAGTATAATAATTGTATTTTAACATGATCATGACTATAAAGTAGATAAAATAAGATATAATTTATTTATTTTTCATTTTATAAACGAAAAATTTAAATACATTAAATTATTGTTTAAATTTTTTACAGATTTATTAGAATTTTTAAAATATAATATATAAATATCTATTATATTTAAAATGAAAATATAGTATGATTAAAGTAGTTACAAAGATTTTATATTATAAGCTTTAGAGAAATACATGTTAATTTATATACATGTATTATATAGTTTGCTAATGTTAACTCATCTTACTAACGTACGAAAAATAAAATATATAAAATTTATAAATTTAAAGCAGTTTTATTATATTTAGCTCAATATAATAATTTTCTTTTAATATGATTGATTATGATTATATATATAAAATATTACAGAATTTTTATTTTTCATTTTATAAACGATTACTGAATTTATTAATGTATAATAATATTTCAAACTAATTTTCGAAAATGAAGATCTTGTAAAAATCTTTTAAAACAGATTTGCTAGAATTTTAAAATAAATATATTTAGATTTAAAATGAAAAGATATCAAAAGATATTATGATTAAAGTATTTTAAAGATTCTACGTATTATTAGTATTAATAAAATACATTTAATATGATTTCTAAGTGATGGTCCAAATTAAAAAAAAAATCATAATTACATGTTTTTAAACAAAACTATATCAACGGTAAAAATTAACTATTACCTAACTATATTATATTACCAGTCATCCTAATTATATAATCGTTTGTTTAGGGGTATAGTATAACCTCTTTAAATTAATACTCTATAAATTAATATACACTAAAAATTTCTATAAAATAATATAATTTTATAGTCTCAAATTGAGTTTTTGGTTCAATTAGTATATCGATAAATTAATAAAAAAATTATAGTTTTGGTGTAGTCCCAACATTATTAATTTATAAAGGTTTCATTGTATATTGATTCGAAAGAAATTTCCTTTTTATCAAAAAGATTATGGATTATTAAAGTTAAAACCCCTCAACTAAGTTTCTTGGGTAAAATCATCAAACTAAGTGTTTAACGAAAAAAACCCTCAAATTTATTTTATTTAATGAATTAAACTCTAATATGTCATAATTACCATTACTATCGTTAAATCTTTAGTTTATGAGTTTCTACATTAAGTAAACATAATTGAGGGGTTTTACCATTAAAAATCAAAAAACAAATCAAAAAAAATCTTATAATATTATTTAAAAGTTAATAACTTAAATTTTAAAATTAGCATTTTAATATTTTTTGTAAATATATGAGTTTAATGTGTTTTTCACATCAACATTATATATGTAAAAACCCAAAAAAATATAATAACAATTATCTAAAGATTTACCTGTAATAAAATTACTAACAGATTAAAAATTTAAAAAACAAGAAAATATAAGAAAAATTATATCTTATCTAATAAAAATGTAATATTAAGTCTTTAGATCATTTTTATTATATTTTCTATGTTTTTACATTTTTAATTTAAAAATATATAATGTTGATGTTTAAAACACATCAAATTCATATATTTAGAAAAAAGAATTAAAAATGTTAATTTTAAAATTGAAGTTACTAATTTTTAGATAATATTATAAAATTTTGATTTTTTGTTTTTTTTGGATTTTTAATGATTTTTTACTAAATATTTACCGGTAGTAATGGTAACTATGACATGATAGGGTTTAAGTCATTAAATAAAATTAGTTTGAGATTTTTTCGTTAAATATTTAGTTTGAGGTTTTTTTATCCAAAACAAACTTAGTTGAAAGGTTTTAATGTTAAAAATCCAAAATTTATCTATAGTTGTTGAAAGTGCACCAACAATTATTTTTAAAAGAAAATTATCTATAGTTGTTGAAGTGCACCAAAATTTAAGTACTTTTGTAAGTTCTTAGAGTAAATCACTTTTCTATAATTTCATCTATAAATCAGTAATTACAAACTGTTTTACGAAACATTACAAACAACTTAATCATAAGAAATGTCAATTTATTGTGACACTGATCGAATATAGGTGAAATTTGATTTACATTTTGAAAAAAAAAATTGATTTACAAAATAGTAAGATGCACGACTCTTTTTTTTTTGCACCCAAGTTCATCCATCTTTCTGCAAATTAATGAATAAACCATTTCATTTTTATTTTAATTTTGAATATTTATATTAAACTTTGATATAATGTACAAATAATTTTGGTTTTATTATATTCCCGTTCATTATGGGTATATTCTTGTTCATTTTCAATGTCATATTCAGTATTTAGTATATTAATTTCATTATATTTGATCTCTAACAGTTAAGATTTGTTAATTTAGAATTTTGTACTACATGATTGAAAATATGCTATCAATATGAACGATCGATCTACAAATGCTATTTCGAAAGTGCATTCAGTTTCTATTATTAAATATAGTAGCCAGTTTAAGTTTCTACTAGATCTTGATCCGCACAACCGTGCGGGTGGTTGTTTTCATTTTTATACATATAATTATTTGGTTTACATGATTAGTGATTTATAATTTTAATATTTACTATATTATTAATTGTTTAATATAATATTTTCAAACACAACAATTTTATAGTTTACATGTAATAATTTAATTTATTGTTTTAAATTATAAGTGATATATCTTTTAGTAGAACTTAACACTAACTAAAACCTTACATTCTATGATATTTACGACCAATTTCATTCAATTTAGTATTAACTTAGATATTAACTTTTTTAAGAGTATACTTGTATTTTTGGTTTTGGTCATACATATATGTTAATCGAATTATTTGTATGATTTAAACTTTTGATTAACATATATGTATGACCAAAACCAAAATACAAGTATACTCTTAAAAAAACTTAATATCTAAGTTAATTGAATGAAATTTGCCGTAAATATCATAGAATGTAAGATTTTAGTTAGTGTTATGTCTTACTAAAAGATATATTACTAATAATTTGAAACAATAAATTAAATTACTGGATGTAAACTATAACATTGTTGTGTTTGAAAATATTATATTAAACAATTAGTAATAGAGTAAATATTAAAATGATATATCACTAATCATGTGAACCAAATATTTATATGTATAATAATAAAAATAATCATCTTGTGCGAATCAAGATCTAATATAATACTTGTAATTTACTTTCCTTGGCGCCCATTATCTATATAACATGGGCTAACACCAAAGACTTAAAACTGATTTTATGTATATACATGTCAGTTTGTGAGTAGAATAACTTTGACCATATATGTGAAAGTGAAGAAGTCATTTTATTTATAGCTTAAGTTAAAAAAAAAATCCGATATGGAAGTACCAATGTGGAATAAAACAAAAAAGTCATACATAAACTAAGTTGTTATAGATTTGTACTAGGTGACCGGCCCGCACCCTGTGTGGGCATAACAAAATTCAAAATATGGAATAAATAATGTATAGTTTTCGAAATAACGGATTTTACATTATAATATCACCGCCTTTGCGAGAAAGCATTAGCCATGGAGAAAAGCTGGTACTCAATATTTGACATGGACGAGAAAGACAAAGTAACTTCAGTATCAAGAGGCAGTTATTGTGTGTATGTATAATTGCAACATCCCAAATAATTTGTGTGTTTAAAAAGAAAATTTCAAGAGGGATTTTATATTGTAATAAGGTAAGTCATTACAAACGAATTAAGAATTTAGAAACATTAAGGTAAATTGGCATTTAAAATTTCAATAAATGTGATAATAAGGGCAAGAAATGTTTAAAATAAATAAGGTAATTTACATTTAAACTATTCATAAGTTACTTTCCAACTTGCACATGTCAAATCAGAAAACGACATGTGCAATAGGAAAAGAGCTGGAAAAAAAATGATGATATAGCTCACCTTCCCAAAGAACATATAAAACCTCTTATAATAATTTAAAACATCTGATAAACCAATATAAATAATTTTATAAATTTATTTATAATTTAATAAATAATTTATAAAGCATGCATGAAATTTGTTAGACATTAATAGTTATTATGATACTTTATATACAAATATAAGGGTTTATATACGTATATAAAATCATTATATCAATTCAAATAATCATTTTTGTTTCTTGTCCCCTAGACTATATTTGCGAAGTGATTTATACACATGTTGTCACTACAATCATTCTCGCTGAAAAAAAAGATGACATGACACTTGAAATAGATGACATGGTTTTAGAAAATAGTGATATGACATCATATTAATTGTGAGATGTAAAATTTACTTATAAAAATTTAATTTTTTTGTATGGAAAAAATTTCCATATGTAATATGCATTAATTTTTTTTTAATATATAGTCGACTTTTCATAATAAATGACGTTTGAATATTTATTTTCTGCAATAAATATTGAAATAGATTAAAGAAAGATATTAACTTTACATTGCCATAAGCTAGTTTGCCTTTAATATATAAAAGCTTGCGCAAGTAATGCATATTTAAAATAAGGTAAGTCATTAAAAATGAATTAACAATTTAAAAAGATTTAAAAGTCGAATTAATGTGATACTAACTTGCGCAAGAAATGCTTGTTCTCAATAAGGCAACTTTATATTGTCGATCTTTCAAAAATAAATGACGTTGCTATATTTATTTTTCACAATAAATATTGACATAGATTAAAGAAAGTTATCCCCCTATTAACTGTTTCACTGGGGATTTTATATTGTAATAAGGTAAGTCATTACAAACGAATTAAGAATTTAGAAACATTAAGGTAAATTGGTATTTAAAATTTCAATAAATGTGATAATAACTTGGGCAATAAATATTTAAAATAAATAAGGTAACTTACATTTAAACTATTCATAAGTTACTTTGCAACTTGCGCAAGAAAAAAAAATTATTCATAAGTTTTTTTGCCAAATAAACAAGGTAACTTACATTTAAACTATTCATAAGTTATTTTAAAATTCTGATAAATTTATTCTTTAAACAACGATAAATAATTTAAAAATAATATTAATAAACATGTTTGGATTTTTTTTATATTTAAAATAGTTATTATATAATTATATTCGAATACAATTCATCAAGTAGAGTATAAAACTATTATAATTATCGTATATAAAATTTCGTTCATTATATTTTATAGTTTATAAATATTGAAAGTAATAAATAAAGCATTATTAATTTTTATATAATTTTGAGAATTAGTTTTCATAAATTGTTATTTGTAATATTTTTTAGATTATATGGCAAGTGATGTTAAATGATTTTAGACTTACTTTAAATTTTTAGATCTAAATTAAGTTAATTTTAATTATTATCCCCATAGCTATATATGGGCTTAACGAAATCGACAATAGTTTTGGGCATGTCTACATAAGCGATTGATTAAAAATAAAGAAAAATAAAATTCTAAAAAGTCGACCAATAGAATTATAACAATTTTCCTGAGGAGCTCTATATGAGTGTCACGTCAGCAGAAATCACTAAAGTGACTTCTCTTTTAATGTATAGGAGGATTACAAACCCCATTAATTATATACATTCGACGGAAAATATATTTTGCACAAACTTAAATAGAATTAACTACCTTTTACGAATAGCAAGTATTAACAAAGCGGTACTAGTTGTTCCTGCTACTTATTACTTGATCCATATTTATAAGTAATACATTTTTGCGATTTGTTATTCGACGTGACAACGAATAATACTAGTTTTTTTCTTTGAACAAACAAAATACTCGTTTTTTCAAACGAGTACGAGGCAAACAGCATGTACAAGATAAGTACCAGATAATTTTACCCAGCCCTATCTGGTGACGGGTGAGTGGGAAGCCTGAGACTAGGAAAAAGTCTCTTTCCATATAAATATATATACATATATATATGTTTATTAAAATTTATAAATAATTAAATAATTTCGAAGACTGAAGATGATGGTTATCTTTCTTGAATTTTAAATGGTGACCAAAGAAAAAAACCGAAGAAAACGAAGAAAAAACATTAAAACTCTAAATAGTGGCCAAATGAATAAGTGAAAATAGTAATTTTTTAATCAATCTTTACATTTCATACCATTTATAAGGAATAAAATTTACCTATCATTCCCTCTAATTTTTCTAATTTAAAGAATTATAAAACAAGAAAATTTCTTTTAAATTATGGAAGGAATAATAAGTAACAAATATTTTATTCATTCTTTTATTTTGTTTCATTTATTGTTTTTTCTTTATCTTGTTGTTTATTATTTGGAACTAGTTCAAACAAAAATATCTTATCATTTTAAAATCATGCCATTTATAAAGATAAAAATTTTCTTTTTGTTCTTTTATTTTATGGAATTTTATAACACAATTGTTTCTCGCAAAATTTGAGAAAAAAATTATTCTTCTTTATTCCTACTATTTTATCTTATCTCGTTTTTAAATTTTTTTAACGTTTATGTGATGGTTATAGTTATACATTTTTTTTATTCAATATCTTGATATTGTGATATGGAGTTGTACAAGATTTTTAAATATGATTTTACATATAACCAAACACACGGTCAAGTATACTAATGAACTATGTAAATGTGTCCAATACTTTCAAAATAAATTCCTAAAAACAAATTAATGCTACTATGGTCTAAATTAAATTTTTCTTGATTTTGACATCATTTACTTGCTTTCTTATAAGAGTATTTCTAATATATTAACATTTTGAAAATAGAATAATCTCGAAACAGAGTTGGATTTTATTCTAATTCAGATTCTATTAAATTTTGGAGTGTCAATAGAATAATTAAATGATTATTCTATTTTATTTGAATAGAAAAGGGAATGAGGTTGGAAAATATTTTAAACAAAACTGGAGTTTTTTTTTTTTTTTTTTTTTTTGACAGCAAAAGAAACATCTACAGACTCATATTGACTCTGTAAACCAATTTGGTAACTCCGCATCCATGTGAACGACAAAAGACGGTTGTTTCCTAGCACTGCGTGCTAAGCTATCCGCCCTTGAGTTCTCCGTCCGTGGTACATGAACGATGTCTGAGTTAAGGAAACTTCCTCTCAAAGCTTAAAGTCCTCCAGATAGCTTCCAAATGCAGGCCATTCTTCTGGTTCCGAAACCATCTTCACCAATTGAGAACAATCCGTTGCAAACGTCACCTGAATCTGTCTTAAATTCTTCATACATTCCATTGCCCAAATCAAAGCCTCCATCTCCGAATGAAGAGGTGAGAGAGATGCTCTTACATTTCTTGCCCCTAATAAACCATTGAAACCCGGTAAAGTACTATACCAGCCTTGCCCTGAAAATAAATCCTTATCTTTCCATGATCCATCTATAAATGGAGTTTGAAGTGAAAAATGAAATGAAGTTAAAAAGGTTAAGTGAAATTTCATTTTGTGCTTCACATATTATTATTAATTATTATATCAATAATAAAGGAAGAATTTCATTTTACCATTTTCATGATACCATTATTCATCTTTATCACCACTAAATTGATATTTTCAAAAATATCTTCTTCATTAAGTGGCAAAAGACTTTTTATACTATTGTTCTCTATATATTTACTAAATAATTATTTTAATAAATAAAAAATGTAAATATAAAAATAATTATAGTTATAATTTATTTTTATGTTTTCGAATTATATTTTTTTTAATTCGAACCTTTTTTAATTTTTTATATTTTTAAGTATTTATTTATATATTTACTAGAATCTTAAATTTCATATTCCTAAAACCCTACTCCACCCCTCAAAATCATAAGTCTATATTAGTTAATCCTAGATGTATAAATATTTTTTTACCTTTCATTATAAGTGAAGGTAAAAATGTGTAGTATAAACATGAAAAATGGTAATATGAATGTGATATTTGTGGTAAGTTCCTAATAATTAAACCTTTCTTAAAAAATAACGCTGACAATTTAGCACTTTTGAGGGGGCGGAGGTCTGAATTCCGAAAAGTGTCATTCTTCGTTAATAAGTTAATCTTTTTTGGTCAGAGTTAATCTAAAAATATTTTCCAAAGTTTAACATTATTATTATATTTTAAAAGCATGCAAGATAGATAATTGTATATGAGTAGGCCTATATATGAGGTTGCCTTTTACAGGTAAAAAAACCGCATTCCCTCCCTCTCTGGTTTCAAGGCACTGCCTTTTCTGGGTTTCATGATTTTGATTCCTCTGTCTTTGCTTTTTTTATTGTCCTCTGACTGTCATCACTTTAATAATGTACTCGAGAATAAAAGTATAACTATAACTTACGGTGTGTATTCTGTATATACAAGACATGGACTGCCGAAATTCTCTCTCTTTAAAAACCCAATAAAGCTCATGTTATTAGCAATTTAGTAATCTATATACTCCCCCAAATGCAGTCACGAACAGCCTTTTCCTTTCGCCAGTAAATTCAGTTGACTAGAAAGACAATATTAATTATTTGCAGAAATTGATAGGCATAGCAATTGTTCTTAAGGATGAATATTTTGATGTAATCTAATTTTATAAAGTTTACATATAACAAATCTTCGAACAGAAAATATAACAAATATGCAAATAGGCTGTCCCCAAAAGTGAATATATTCAAGAAACCATATACTTAACGGCGACCGAAATCGTAGTTGATTCGTCGTAAAAAGCACATTACGACGAAATAACCTCGAAAGTCATTTCGTCGTTAATCGTCCGTCGTAAAGCATATTTTCTCGCTAAATCGTCGTAAAGTTACGAGGAAAGTATTTCGCTGTAAAACAGACGTTTAATATTTCGTCGTAATAAACAATCAAATTAATGATGTCAGCTTCCTCGTAAAATAAACGCAAATAATCGTCATAAAGTCTGGACTTTATGACAAATTTGTATGGCTTCTCTAGTAAATTCGAACTAAAGTTTTACGAGGAAATTATGTATACTTTCACATAAATTACTCGTTAAATTTACGTAGAATTAACAAAGAATATACTTTGATTCTTGTTTTTTTTCTATATATAAAATTCAGAATTAATTAATGAACAAAAATTATAAAAAATAAATAAATAATGGAAAAATCCAAAAAATATTTTATAAATATTTAAGTTTTAAATTTATAGTACAATAAAAAAAGAAAAAAAACTAGCTAGGGGTTATGGAACTTCGGGAAGTACTCATGACTACTCCTTCTCTCCATCTCCTCCTCCTCCTCTGTGGATCATTGTCTGAAGAAGATGATGTTACTGCATGACTACCGGGCGCACCAAACAGATTTCTGTAATGAGGTGTCAGCTTGTTTTTCCTAACAATCTGAAAAAGAATTAATTAGATTAATCAAGTAACATTTAAAATTTCTCATCATGTAATCTACAAATTCCATAAATTTGTCTACAAATTTTCTATACTAACCATCTAATCAAATCCTAATTCCCCTAAACTAACCACCTAAACTAAACAAAAAAAGAAGAAAAAGTAGAGAGGAGTACATTGCTTGGAGAATAAGAGGCAAACACTACGAAATGAATAGCGAGTTTGGTTCATGTATACATAGGGAATTATATTTAAATTTCCTCGTAAAATCTTCGTAAATTTACGAATAATCAACCATATCCCGCGTTTTTGTTTTAGGTTTCGTCGTAAAATCCACATAACATTACGAGGAATGAACCAGATCCCACGTTTTCATTTTACGAAGAATAAACCAGATCCTGTGTTTTCGGTTTACAAAGATTTTACGACGAAACGTGTTACGTGGAATAAACCAGATCCCGCATTTTCAGTTTACGAGAAATTTACGACGAAAACTTTATATATTACGAGTAATTTACGACGAAATATATTACGAGTTATTAACCAGATCCCGAATTAACGACGACTCAATCCAAATCCCTAAAACTCCAAACCCCAAGTTCCTTAACTTATAAACTCTATACTCTCTAAACCCTCAATCCATAAATCTCTTAACATTTTGCCCAACTCTAAAATCAGTTTATAAATTTAATTTTGATAATTAAACAAACCGAACACATGCATTAAGTCTGAAATTCGTCATTTGATTTATATATGAAAAAAATTACATCATTATTCGGATGCATCAACGACATTCAAGTCATATCTACAAACATCATCAAGTCTGAAATTCTCCACCGATTATTCGTCTGCGAGATATAACTTTGATAACTGCTAACCAATTTATGCCACAATCTTTCAGCTGAGGGTATGAAATGAAGCTAACTTGGTATGTTTGTGAAACTAATATGAAAGACTCGAATTTGTTGTATCTTTGTCCAGAATTTACATCAACAACACCGAATTTGTTAAACTGAACACCTTTGTTGACGACAGGGTCGAACCATTCACATTTGAAGATGACGCATTTCAGATTCAATAACCTTGGGAATTCCACTTCAATAATCTCCTGCAAAATCCCATAGAAATTTGTCTCGCCTTTCACACAGATTTCATAATTACTTGTCGCCCGCCGTCTATCATACTCATATGCATGAAAGTAAAGCCTCGTGTAAATACATCGGTGATATTGTGACATTTGCAACTGGACCTTGAACTAAGTCGTGAAACCATGGAGGGATAAGATGGATCATCATATCAACCTACAAAATAAAGACAACATTAAAATTATTCATATTAATCAAGAATAGAGATGTATGCCATATTAACCAAGAATAGAGATATATTCAAAACTTTGTCGTTAGAGAAACCTAAAATATTTCGACGTAATATAGAAGCTAATTTTACGACGAAATTCAAATTCCTCGTAAACTAACTTCAATTGTACGAAGAAATAGATTTTTCGTTAATTTACAACGATAATACGTGGAATTCAATATTCCTCGTAAAATCGACGTATAATAGACGTAAATTTACGAGCCATTTTTTTCTCGTAAAATTTCCTAGTTACGCAGAAGTTTTGTTGTAGACACATAGGTCGAGTAGTGATTGATCCAATTCAACACACAGTTTTTGAAACTCCTAGTAAGTATCTATTATGGAATTTTCTTATTGCAAGCAGCAATGATCTAAATCTTGAAGCAATTTAACACAATAGTAATTAGTGTATATCTAATTACATGACATGTCAAGTTTGGGGGAAAGAAAGCTTTAGCTTGGAATATTGTGGATATTAATCAATTTAACGTATGAAAAAGCACTGAGATTGAACTGAAAAAGTTGGTTGATGGAATCGACATAATGTTTTGCATATGGAAAGAATATCCATGTGCTTTTAGAATAAGCCCGATCGATCAAAAAGTTTGATCCATCCTTTAACTTTTTCGTTACTTTTAAATTTAAATGAACTTAATACATACACTGGTGACTGACCTATATGAACGAGCATCATTTACGTTGTAAAGGAATCACCAATTTGGAAGAAAATTAACAAAATGGTTGAGCTGTGTGGAGAATTTTGAAAAGATATAAAGTTTAATATACCGAACTAGGTTAAGATCCACGCTTTGTGCGGAATGAACATTATATATAAAAAATATTTTATGTATTAAAAATTTTTATATATTATAAAATAATAAATATATATTGAATTATTAAAAGTCAGTAACTATTAAATATATAATTAAATTGGTGTGAATATATAAATCAATTTTATTAATCCAAATTTTTTTTTAAATATTTGATAGGATATGTAATTAAATTTAAATGATATTAGCATACATAATATATTTTAGTATATTTTTAATATTAATGTCTATTAAATCATGATTTCTATTCATATAGTTTTTTTGATCATTTGTATCTTTTATAGAAAAAAATTTAAATTACTGATAAGAAAATTTTTATTGTAAGATTAATAGTTTTAATAATTTATAATTTAAAAAAAAGTTGTCAATGTTCGTTCAAAACTTTTACCAAAAAATTGTTCAAAGTAAATTTTGAAACTAAAAGATTTATGAATTTTATATAGTTTATAGTTTAATTTAAAAGATATATATATATATATTAATCTTAATAATTAATTAAATTATACTTTTT
This sequence comes from Brassica rapa, assembly GCF_000309985.2. Taxonomy (NCBI): domain Eukaryota; kingdom Viridiplantae; phylum Streptophyta; class Magnoliopsida; order Brassicales; family Brassicaceae; genus Brassica; species Brassica rapa. The sequence goes on from NC_024800.2 coordinate 10,626,341, forward strand.
ACTTATATAATTTTGTAATCATTTGAATGTAAGACTTTTAACAGTTTTAGTAATTTATAGTCGTTTTTAAAAATTTAAAATATAACATATACAGAAAAATCTAAATTTTTTATTATATTTTTATTGTGGTTGTTTAATTTATTTAATAGTTTAAAATTAAACAAATATAATAGAAGATACACTAATTTTTATCAAATCTTTATTATTCAAAATCATTAATTTCATATATACTTTTGCCACATTAGCCAATTCCGTAAATTTTATTTAAGGAAATAATGAAGTATATTAATAATAAATTTATTGTTAGTTTAATAAAAAATTTATTATTTAATTAAATGGACCAATATATTTCTCTAATGATTCTAAAAATCATTTTAATGATGACATGTGGTTACAAAAAAAGTTGTAATGCTTCTTAAATAATATATTGGAGATAGGCAACTGTTTCATTTTGACGCCAAACAATAAGTATCTGTGTCTTTGCCACAAGGTCGAATATATTGGAGGGTGGAGGATTTGTGTTACTCCGCAGTCCTCCACAATGTTAAATTGAAAATTCAGAAAACCTATCAAGAAAATTTGCAAGTGTATTTTAAAATTTTGTGTTAACGCTAATGTGATTCTACTAGTTAGATATATAGTCCTGTTAATCAGTTTTTATATAATACATATTTATTTTATACGTTAAATTTATTGAAAGTGTAACACTTTTTCAATTCATAAACTTTGCTATTTAATATATATGAACATGACAAAGAAGGGTGAATGCAATCAGATCTGATTCTTGAAAGGCCTTACTGGCTTCACGATCAAGAGCTTGTGGAAGCTCATTCAAGCTAATAAATGTGTATCTGTTTTGTAGTCTTTTTTTTAATGAGCCAACAAAACTGTTTTATAACAAAACTGTATTTTCTTCTGTTGTTTTTATCATTGACGAAAAACGTTTATCACTCTATCAATACCTTGAACTTATGTGATTCGGAGGTTATCGGATGAATCATTGTAAAATGAGATAGTAGTTGTCTTCCAAAATTTGGTTGTCAAGAAGACACATACCTTTGAAATGGAGAATTGTAATTTGGATAGCCATCTAGAGTACTAGCTTCAATATTGTTTTTCTATAAGAATAACGATGAAGCAAGATTGGTCTACTATATACACTTTACATATACCTCGTTCATTTGGATTACAATATTTGTTTTATATGATTTTTCGGAGGAATGTTCAATAAATTTGTTGATCCATCCTTACTTTTTTCTACTTTGTGGATAGTAAGATAACGATAAACAATAAATAGTTATTATTTATTTAATTAATGGATTAAATTGTAATAAATATGATAAAATAGTGTGAATAAATTAGCGTAAAATCACCAAAATAAATGTATTCTAGTAGCAAAATCATCACATTGCAAAACAATTATTATCTGTTTTCATAAAATTTTGGCAGTTATAAAAAATGGCACTGGATGAAATACATATAATTGTATTTCTTTTGCTTTGCTAATCGAGTTATAAAACAAATATGTACGAAGAAAATAGCAAGCTAAAGATTGTTAATATTAAAAATCTTATGTTGGTTTAACCTTTCTCCGTATAACATTGGATGTAGGTAATTTAAAATGATTTGCCCCTAAGTGTTGTCATAAAGGTATTTATGTACCATAAAATAAGAGAGGAGAAAGTCTCGAGGGAATAAGATAGGGTTAGGATATTTGTTCAAAGCCCAAAAATATAAAGAAAACAGAAGCTAGAAAACATTTTGTTCAAAGTAGTAATGATAATTTCCTCCCCTACCTCTGACTTCTATTCATCCCTCATCATCATTACAGCCTCACTTCTCTCTCTCTCTCTCTCTCTCTCTCTCTCTCTCCCTTCACTTTTGTTCCCCACCACATCATGATGATAATGATGATGATAATTCATCATCTCCATCTTCGTCGTCTTCTTCTCCTTCTTCTTTCTCTTCACCTCCCAAGTCCCAATACCAAAGAAGAAGACATAATCACACAAACCCAAGATCAAGAATCCCAAGAAAAAGAAGAAGTTGTTGATTATCATCATCATCAAGATTTTAAGATTAGGGTTTGCCTCATCTCTCTCTACTTTTTCATATAGATCGATTCTTGATCATCATCATCATATATCATCATCCACGTGTGCGTACGAGATCCGAAAGGGGAATCAAGCGTCTCGGTCCGATCCTTCGCTGTTTTAAAGCGATCTTCATCTCGATAATATCATCAAATCAAGTGTGTCTTTGTTACATCTCTCTTTTCTTTATGTGTGTCTTTTTATTTTGACTACCTTTTGTGTTTTCTCTTGGCTTCACAACTACCTTTTGTTCTTCTATTTGCTTCTTTTTCTCCTCTAGATTTCTCTCTTACCACGATGGTGTTTTCGTTTGGCTTATTTAGATTTATGAAGCTACATGTATCACTATGTTCTTTTTCAAATTATGTTCAAGAAGTTAAACTCCATATTATATGATGGTTATTTACATTTTGGGAAAACTTCAGTTCCGATGTAATCAATCGCTCGAATCATGAATAATACAACACAAGGTAAATTAAATCTTCGATATGGGAAGGTATTTAACAGTTTATCATAGACTATGATATACAAATAAAAATGTGTATATAATATGTGTATATGATGAATTTGTGTGTTGGGATAGGGATGTTGTTAACTACTGATCCATGTAAACACAATAACCGTGGTGGATGATATTTCATGAATTTTAGAGCATGAAAGTGTTCTCGTCATGTATATCTTTATATATATGCATAATATAGATAGATCTATATAGTAGATCGTTGCTTTATACAAATGATAGTGTCGCTTTGGTTGGTCAAAGAAAGTTATGATAGCTAGTGTGACGAAGAAATCTGTACGTACATAACTGCTTTACATATAGTTCTATCGAACATATTTATGGACATATGTATAAGCAATTGCATGAATTTTCTCAAGACAGCATTTATTGTCAGATCTAATTTGTTTTTTGTCGGTTTTTGTCTTTGCACCAAACCCAAGTTACCCAACGTACGTTTTATGTTTTTGTCGTCGATCCTTACTCCAACATATATACATAAAGTGTGATGCTCCCACTGTAATACTACTTTTTAGGCTATAGTTATTTCAAACACCAACGTTTGGGTGGTCACTTGTTACTGCATCTGTTGAAATCAGTTCATCAAGTATGATAGTCACTTTGGGTTTCGGCAGGGCAGGCCCAACGGCAAACTACTGAATCCACCACCGATTAGGGCATCTAATATTAGGGGTATTTTTATTAAAGTTTCTCATACTAAAATTATTATTACTTATATGTAAACATAATTTATCTCAAAAATTGATAATATACTTTTAAAGTTTTTAGTATTGTTTATGATTATTTTATAATTTATTGATTAAGTATATTTTCAAATTGTTATTATTTTTAAAGTCTGTAAACTTCATATCAAATGAGAGTTTCACTAAATATATATTCTTTTAAAACGAGATATTGATAAATGTTATTTTTAACTTTCTTTTTTTTTATTTAAGAAGTCACATATCATTCTCTTTATATAATTGTATCTAATTTTATTTAAACACTAACCACCACGTTAGACCATTTCCAATAGTACATTATTGTATATTTCATTCAAAAATAGAATAACTATATAATATAGTTAGATTTGCTTCAATGATTCACTCTATAATAGAGTTAAACTATAATAGAGGTGAATATAAAGTAATATTATTCTTTTACTCTATATTTAGAATAAAAAAAAACATTACTTTATATTTCACTTTATATTATAGAGTAACTCTAAGTGAATCATCAGAGCAAATCCAATTCTATAATAGAATTATTCTATTTTGGAATGAAATATAAAAATAATTTTTGTGTTTTACTAGAGTTGCTCTTATAATTGATCTATTTTAAATAAATCAAATTCCATAACCGTAACTAAAGAAAAACTAGTTCTAAGTTGTATGCATATTTAGGAACATCACCCTTTAATGTCAAAATATTAGGAATCAACTATCTTTTTTTTTTTTTTTTTTTTGACATCAGGAATCAACTATCTTCCAATATATAAAAAGCTGTCGACTATCTTTAGTTACAAAACATACAAAGTCCAATAAATAGAACTTATGTCGTTTGAAAACAGTAATATTGATACTATACTTTCAATAATATTATTTTTCACTAACAAAATTAATGGAAATGAACTATATATGTGGTCAGTAGTTTAATTAATCAGTAATTTAATTAATGTCTTAAACATAATCTTAGCATTGAAACGGACTACTTTTCGGTCATTGAGTTATTAGATTGACGTGGATGAACTATGGTTTGTAGTTTAATTAATTTAATATATAACTATAAATATATTCATATTAAAAATAAAAGAAAAAGCCATGTTTAAAATATAATAAAGTTTTAAAATCTATTTTTCATCTATACTATTATTTGAGAAGTGAATTTGTTGATTTGTCATGTTCTCCATAATTTAAGGTTTAGTTATATTTTTAACTTAATTATGAATTTTAATAAAAAAATTTAATGATAATTTATCATTGTCATGAAAATAATTAAAAATTGTAAGGATACTATCATAGTTAAATATATATTTTATTTACTTTTGTAATAATAAAATATTATATATATGTTTATATAATATTTGGTTTAGAAGTAGTAAACGGATTCTATTTTAAAATACATATCACATAAGATAGAATGAATCATCTATTTTTAAAAATAAATTTCTTAAGAAAATTGAAATCATTCATTGTGATAATTTCGGGAAAAAAATCGTAAAAAATTCAAAAATATTTATATTATTATTTATAAAGTGATTTTTTTTGCCCTGACGTTAAAAATTAAAACGATTCAAATATGTATTATCCTTAAAAAATAATTAAATTATAGTTTTAATATATAATTACCCTAAATTTAAATCGAATTTCAGTAATTTGAAATTCATCATTATCTAAAAAAAATCTATATTATGTTATCAAAAAATATTTTACATCATAATATTTTTAAAATAAATAGAAATGTGTGTATATAGTTTTACGTATATATGAATGTTTTTAAGTTTATTTAACATAATAAAATATATTTTATTAAAATAATTTTTATCACATATAAAAATTTAATATTTAATTAATTATTCAATATTTCAAAAGCATGAATATAATTTATTCGGATTGTTTTTCAATTGATAATATATTTATTTACAATTTTTCTGAAAAATTATTAAGCCCGCAAGTGTGGACAAAATACCTAGTTTCACATTAAAATATAATTTAAACAATTTTATAACAAGTTGGAGTTACGACATATAAAAAATACAATAGTATTAAAATAATAATTATCTGATTATCCAATTCAAACAATAAAATTTTAAAAATTTTAAGTGATAATTTAAATAAAATTATATTACTATGGTCACTCATTGGTTCCATGTAGCCTTTGGTTTCAATGGTTTTTGTGTGTTTTAAGTTTTTAATTAATTGATATTTCTTAAAACCTAAACCGAATTACATATCAAATTATTGGGTTTACCGATTCGACTGCGGGTCTGAATTACGTTTAAACGGCTGATTTTAATACAAAATATTTTACATAGATAAAAGCCTTACAAATTAACCAAAATTGTAAAAATATTATAGTATCTATATATTTTATTTAAATCAGGATTATGAGCAATTGATAAACGATTAGTCCAAACATTAAGTAACTAATTAATTAATTTTACGCTATATGGTTACTATCCCACTAAACGATTTTTTGGAACCCACAACATCTCGTTGTTAGTTGTTACGGTCAATCATCAATTCATCCTTTATCATATACCGAATTCATTAATTTATAGAATATAATAAACTCTTGCGTTTATCCTTTATTTTATTGATGCAATATTTTACAGTCATCAATACTATTAAAAAGAAAAGAGTCTAAAAAAATCTACTTATAAAAGTTATTTGGATTCTTTCATTTAATTCATTATTGTTTGGTCTTACCTTAAATTTATACTAACAATATGTTACCATATATTTTTCTAACAATAATTTAGTCAATTCTTTTATTTATTTAAATCTCACTCCTAAATCTTAATCATTACTATTACTATATTTATTATTTTGATTTTAATCGTAAAAGCATTGAAACTAATGTTTTATATTATCACTTTTATCATATAATATATGATTTAAAGCAAGATAAATTACAAGACATATATGTGTACATTCTAACTTCCTATTTTGTTTATAATAAAGTAATCATATCATATATAAACTTTCCCACTAAAATCTCATATCATATACTAAACTTTCAACCGTCTATAGTTTGATAATATTTTCATATTTAAAAATGATTTTTCTTAATATTCATGTTACCTTCACAAAAATGAAGAAATTCATTGGTTCTATTAAAGCTAACCTGACTTCACGATATCAGTATTGATTATTCAATATTTTGAAAATTATTTTTTAGATATTATACTTTTATATAATTTTCACTTAAAACGAATCAATACTATTAAAAAGGAAAGAGTTCTAAAAAATCTAATATAAAAAAGTTGTTGGAGTTATGTATAACTATTTATTATTTTTCTGATAATACATTAATCATTCTAAACATACAATATTTTAAATATTTTTTAACAGATCTTAATATTGTTTTTTATGATACCTTTACTTAGAAAAATATTTCATCAACCATGTTTTTGTACAATAACATTAAAAATCTATATCAAAAGGTTGTTGGACCTAATATGGACGTAATGGGTCCACATCTGTTCTGGTATTTAAGATCCTAAAAGACTTAAAAATATATGAAAAATCTGAAAAATATACGAAACACGAAAAGTATTTGAAACTCCAAACAAATACCAAAAAAATTCAAATACCTTTTTTTATCAACTTTTTTTTTATCAACAAAAATTCAAATACCTAAAAATTTAAAATCTTATACAAAATCTGACACGATGAACTGAAAAATACCCAAAATTTTATCCAAATACCCAATTTTTTTTTAATTTGAAAAATTTACCTGAAATCAAAACTCTAATCGTAAACCAAAAACTTAAAACCAATATCCATAATACCGGAAACATATTCGAAATATCCAAATATACCTGATAAACACATATTTATGATCGGGTCTAGGGTAGGATCCGGGCTCAAACAAAAACCTGCGGGTCAAAAAAAAACCCAATAGGTTATCTTCTCTGGACCTGAACTAAACCTATAATTTTGGATCGGTTCGGTTTGTTTTTTTGATCCGGAATTCCGGATATAATTCTCATGTCGAAAAGAAACTTACGTAAAAATATACATATAAAATCTCAAATAAACTAATTTGTAGATTATATAGCTGTTAAAAATTATGTTTTTCGATATAATAAAACTTTTTATTATAATATAATCCAACAACCCCGCGCTTTCCAAGCGCGGGTCAAAATCTAGTATTACATTATTACTCACAGATAGGCCTGTCCAATATGGTAAAACCGAACCGTACCGAACCGAACCGAAATAGACAATATGGTGTGGTTTTGGTATATACCATATAAACTGAATGGATATGATTTTATAAAAACCGTAGGATTTGGATATTGTTTGGTTTATAACCGATTAAACCGAACAAAACCGATCAAAACTAAAAACATGTAAATATGTACATATTTTATAACGTCACATGAAAATCTATTTGTTATATAAGTTATTCTTTTGTTAATAATTATTACCATATTTTTATATTAATAAAAAATCATAATTTGAAAAACACTTAAAATATAATTAAATAACAATTCATCGCAACTGAGGTTTTTTATTTTTTTAGTCTTCTTCTATCAATCATTTTGCTTTCTTTTAGCATTGATTAAATTGAAGTGAAAGTTATAAATTTGATGGATAATAACTAAAAAAAATCTTCACAACTTTTTTCTTATTTATAAACGAACAAAGTTTCACTCGAAGAAGCATGACTTTGATGAACACTAAATATGGAAGAGTGGAAAAACTTTTCTTTCATACTTCTTTTTTGTTTTTTATTTTTATTTTCAAAATTTTGAGCTTTGATTTTAATTCTAGATTTGATTATTTAATCTGAAGGTATAAGCGTTTTTATTTTTTTTTATTTTATTTGAAAATATAATATCTTTTTAATAAATGACTGCGATGATAATATGACTCTAAAATTTATATAATATGATCCCAAACTAAATAATTATGTTTTGGTATAAAACCGAATAAACGAAAACCGACGGTATATAAACCGAACCGAACCGAAGTAAATATGGATTTAGAATGGTAGTTATATTTTACTAACCGAAATACCGAGAAACCGAAAAAAAACGGACCGAAACCGAAGCGATATCCGGATTGAACACCCCTACTCACAGACACGGTATAATGTTAACTGTATCAATACATCCCTCTATGAATGAGATAATATGGTTTATGTGAGGATTTTATAAATGAGTTTTAAAAAGGGCAATCACTTTAGCATGTTTCATTAAATGTATTTTTGTTCAGAAATATAAAAGCAGAACATTTAGATTCCTTATGCAATTTCATTACCTTATCATCATATTATATAGGTTTATTTATAATACTTACCAAACATTTGATATAAATATAATTTATTTCTACATTTTTTTGCAAAGACTATTAATCTTAAAATTTTAGATCAAGATATACCATTTGAACAAATTTGGAAACAATTCTCAGGTTATTACAATATAGATCCAAAAAGTGTTGAAAATTAACATTACTTCAACACAATACAATATAATAGCATCTGAAATTTTGTAACATATTTAAAGTTTCATTATAATATCATCTGAAATTTTGTAACATATTTAAGCAAATCGATATTCATATATTGACCATTATTAATATTGTACAAATATTACTAAATAAAAAAATTTCTATTTCATTTAATTTAGCCAAAAACATTAAAATAATTTTTATATTTGTTTACGAAATTAGTTAGGCATAGACATACGGGTACCCATTTAAGTACGGATTGTTTCTTTCGGGTATAGATTTTTTGGGTTTTGAAATTTTTTTTAGGTACTTCCTTTTTTTATTTCTTTTTATTTATGGATTCTACCACTGTATTTAAAATCAATTTAAACTAATTAATTATAATTCCAAAACTTATCTAAACAAATCGATATTCATATATTGACAATTATTAATATTGTAAGAATATTACTAAATAAATATTTTTCTATTTCAATTAATTTAGCTAAACACATATATATATATATATATGTATGTATGTATATTTATTTGTTTACGGAATCTGTTAGGCATAGACATTTGGGTACCCATTTAGGTACGGGTCATTTTTTCGGGTATTTATTTTTTGGATTTTGAAATTAAGCCATGTTTGGATATAAATTTATGTTTGAGTTTCAAGTTGGATTACTCGGGTCTGTATGAATTTGGTTCTGATGTACAGAAAACTAAAATATTTAAATAACAAATGTATTTGAAAATGATTTGGATATTTAAACCAAAAATAATCATATTATCCGGTTCGATCCGGATCTTTTGAATACAGTTAGTTATATGGAGACATATCTAAAATATATAGCATTAATCATGAAAAACAAATATCAATGTATAAATACGTAAAAACACATGCGCGGGCGCGCGGATCAAGCTATAGTATACTCTTATATCTTGTTTACTAATCTAGGCGCGGGGTAAACATTATATATCAACTTAATTTTATGTGTTATGTATTTTTACATCTTATGAAATAATAAATATATATTGAATTATTAAAAGCCAGTAACTATTACATATATAATTAAATTGGTGCAAACATATAAATTAATTTTATTAGTCCAAACAATATTTTTTTCTATTTGTTAAGATATATAATTAAATTTAAATGATATTAACATACATAGTATATTTTTAATATTAATTTTTATTAAATGATGTTTTCTATTCATATATGTTTTTGATCATTTGTTTTCAAAGTTTGTTCAATGTGGGATTAATAGTTTTAGTAATTTATAATTTTAAAAAATTAAGTTTTCAATGTTTTTTCAAAAAATTTATCAAAAATAATTGTTCAAAGTAAATTTCAAAATTAAAATATTTATGTATTTTATATGGTATATATTTTAACTTAAAATGATATATATTTTTATATATCTTCTATCTTAATAATTAATTAAATTAGACTTTTTACTTATATGATTTTGTAATCATTTGTATTTTGTCATAACAAAAAATTTAAACCATGGATCACAAAATTTGAATGTGAGACTTTTAAATATTTTAGTAATTTGTAGTTGTTTTTTTAGTTCAAAATGTAACATATAAAGAAAAAATCTAATTTTTTATTATATGGTTAATGTGGTTGTTTAATTAATTTTAATAGTTTAAAATTAAACAAATATGATAGAAGATACACTAATTGTTATCAAATCTTTATTATTCAAAATCGTTAATTGACATATATATTTTAGCCACATTGGGCAATTTTGTCACATTTATTGAATAAAATAATAAAAACCATTAATAATAAATTTATGGTTAGTTTAATAAAAACGTATTATATAATTATATGAACCAACTTATTTCTCGAATGATTTTAAGAAACATCCTAGCGTAAATATTCAGGAGGAGCAAAAACTAAGTTGGTACACTATGATTCTTCCTTTGGTGGCTATTATTCATGAGATGTTAATCAAGAAAGTTTAGAATTGCCTGCTGCCTGCCTGTCATCAAGCAATTTGGAATTTTTTTAAAAAATTATTGGTGTACTTCATATAAGGAAAATAAAAAGAAAATGGAGGTACCTTATCAAACAAAATCCTGTAGGGATTAAGATGTATAAGTTTATTCCTTTGTCATACAATACGCCAAGGCTTTTGCTGTGTGAAGTGCAATTTTTAACCTAGCTTCCCATTTCATTGGTCTCTTTTTTTTCCCCTGAAACTTAGTTACAATCTTCTTAAGCTACAACTACATCATCCATCAATATATCAGTGAGAAAATGTATAAAAAAGGGAAAGAGATGCTTTGAAAAAGTTGCAGTAGGCATACATATACTCAGAATCAATAAGTCTCTCATATTCATCAGAACAACAACCAATCAAATTCGCCATATGCTCACTCTTCATTCAATCTCCGAACACCTTGTGCTTCATACTGATACTCCACCACATATGTCACAACTCACAAGTTAGAAGCACACATTTCAATGTTTGGTTAAAGTAGGCAAAAACCTTCAAAATGGTGGAGAAAAGACGGAAGGTGAATTCTAGAGGATCAGGCCATGAAAGTCTCCAAAATCGTTTGATGGCAATCTGAGGACCATTGCCGAGTTTTCCCTTGCACCTGATGTTTTCGGACGACAATCCGTCAGTGGCGATCGATTCTCACCTGCTCGAACTGAACTCACAGAAAGTCAGCAGATAATGTCCATCTCGTCTAGATTATTGATGGAGATGTTCGCTGCCAAGACTGAGGTAAATGCATCCCATAGCCGTCGACCAAAACTTGGTTTCCTCCACAAGTTATCGGCTGGGAGACTTCCCACCTCCAAAAGTAACTTTTTTTTTGTTTGATTGGCGACTGAGTTATCATGAATAAGAGTTAGAAGGATAATTCAAAAAATGTTACCAATCATGAATTAATTTTAGAATTTTGAGTTGCTATTTGAATTATGATATGTTATATTTGAGTTACAATTTTGAGTTACCCTTTTAGTCAGTGTCGTGCAAAGGGTTTTAGGGGCCTAAGGCAAGTATTAAAAATAAATTTATATACAGTTATTAAAAAAACAATTTTCTAATACGATATATCACATTCGCGAATACATAAGTTTAGCACTTACAAGAATAAATTTATTACGTAAATATGCTATGTTATGTCCTATAAGAAAAAAAAATGGATTTAGAAATTGAGTTATTCGATTCTCGTGGAAATTTTTTTTTAGAAATAATTTTAAGCAACTAAACTAGAAATTATTTAAAATTTTGGAACCCTAGAAAACGTAATATTATTCGGGGGCCTAAGACAAATGTATTTTTCAATACACTGTAGGCACGCCTCTGCTTTTAGTAAAATTGATAAATGTAACTAATGATACTGTCCATACAGCCAGGACAAAAAGAAGGCGATGAAATCATCGCTCAGAGGGTCTCATTAATGTGGAGCACCATCTCATATCATTGCCTAGCTGTGATGCAGAGGATGTTGTGCTCTGGCGGGGAAAACAAGATGTCTACAAAAGCCAGTTCATCACTCGGGAATCACATCAGACAAGGTGTCTTGGCGCAAGAGCCTATTGTTCAGACACGCGACACCAAAATTCCGGTTCTGTTCATGGCTTGATGGGGGCTGTGTGCTATGTCAACATCAACATGAAACTCGAGATCATCTCTTTTTCCGATGCACTTACAGTTCATCTCTCTGGAGAAGACTAATGTGTGAGCTCTTGGGTAATCATTACACAGAAGAGTGGAGTAGTATCATCCTTTTCATGTCGCAGTCTCAGCTTTCTCGAACCCAGATGTTCCTTGCACGTTACGTATTTCAGACCACGCTTTACATGATATGGCGGGAACGAAATTTTCGAAAGCATGGAGAGAAACCACGACCACCGGAGACTATATTTCGGATAATTGACAGACAAGTCAAGAATATAACTACTTCCATTCGGACACAAGACAAGAGACTAGACAATGCTTTTCAAGACTGGCTCGTAGCAGTGAGAACATAGTTTCCTAATCTTTTGTTGTTAAAAAAAATTATAACCAAAGTAGCTTTTGCTGTAAACAAGTTTATTTTCTTTTCAATCAAATTTAATATTTTATTCAAAAAAAAACTCAGCATCAACAAAATACTACATGTGTTAAGATTTGAGTTAGTATTTTCTTTTGGTTTTCAACTAAAAAACCCACGTTCATTTTAAGTATATTTTAACAAAAAAAAATTTCTAAATTCATTTCATAATAGCTACGTTTATCTAGGTAATTATCTTAACAATTTTTCTATTATTTTAATTATTAGTTCTATTTGGTGACTATTGTTATAAAATAAAATTATTTATTGATATGGGTTCTTTTTACTACATTTAAATGTCTTAGTTAAATTTAAATTAAGATATATTTGTTTTACCTAATATTTTAATAATTTTTAAAAATATTATTATTGTTGTTATTTATATCTTGTTATCATCTAGAACAAATTATACATCAAAAAATTACTAGTAAATTATTTTTTAAATAGTTTTGATGTGCAAACATAACTGAGAGCGTATAGTCCCTCGTTTCTTCCATGACCCAAACCACTCAACTCTACCCTTCCACTTCTGAATTCTAGATACCTTCCACAGCCAATTTAAACTTTTAGAAATAAGCTTTGACTCACTAAGCAGATTGCACATTTCGGTCGAGGGAATCAAACACCAACAAGATAACACAAATCCAATGTGTCAGCTCAGAAGTCAGAACAAACACATAAATATATACTACAAATGCAATATGACCATACTACACACCTTTCATAGATTAATAGTCTATGCGGATGCCATTCAACTACTGCCATGTACATAACCACACAAATCATAACATTTAACTTACACATTCTATTAATAACCATTACACTAGTAACACAATGATAAATAAGATATGCCGCACAAAGGCGATAGCACATTTATATGTAGGGAATCACACAACAATGTTGTCATAAACCATGGGCACGTGAAAAACATTTTATAGTAAGCACTATATGTTTTTCAATTGATTCAATTCCTATCCAACATAAATGATATAACTTTGTATAACTTGGTAAAACAAATTGTATTAGTTGAAACGTACAATTAGGCCTGGCATTTTAACCTGGACACGAAAACCCGTACCGGAACCAACCTAAAAATACACGATCTGAACCCGAACCGAAAATTTACAAGTACCTTTTGGGTACAAATTTCTTTTATCCGAAAGAACCGGAACCAAAAAGAACCGACCCGAATAGAACCGGACCCAAAAATAAATTACTCGAATAGACCCGACCCGATAAGAACCGATTTGTGCTCGGCTTAAAAATATGTATATCTAAAACTATGATTTGTTTGTATTCTGTTTTATATATATTATTTTATGATTTAGTTGAAATATATTTTGTTTACAGTATTTGTTATTATTTTGTAACATAGTATAGTCTGGTTCTGGTGCTTGAATATTTTGCATAGTTACTGTGACAATATCTTTTGATCATATAGTATATATAGTTAGAATAGTAGCATATATTACATATATATAGGTTATGTTGTATCTGCTTGATTGTTCTTTGTTTACACACACATGTTTGTTATATGTTGGGTACATATGTAGTGCTTAATTTAGTTCCGGGTATGAATGTACACTTATAATTCGTCAAAAATTGCTTATGTAGTGTTGGGTACGAAATGAATCAAATGTAAAAGCACGTCCGCAACAATGGTATTCGGAAAGAAAGAGAAATAACAAGTCGAATCGGAGAGGAGATGGAAGAAGAGGGACGAGAGATATAAATAAGACGAAAATACTTTATTGGTTAGATGAAATTAGGGTACAATTGACTTTAACCGCATTAAGAAGGAGTATCAATTCAATGAAGAGCATATTAGATTCATTAAGAGTATGACAGACTACTTTTTTGTTTTAAGAGCCTGCGAAATTTTCGTCCATACATGTTTATAGCTACGTGAGCTTTGAGGTTTCACCAAACTGGTTCTTTGGTCTTTTGGATATGAGTTTCTTGAAATTCACAAACAAACTTTCTTGACTTGTTTTTATTCGCAGTTTGAAAATCGGTGCTCTCTTCTCCAATGGTTGCTATCATTGTTTCTTTTGGGACATGTGTCGATCTTGGTTTTGTTTATTGAGCTGGGCTCTGTGTATGAATCTTGTTCCTTTTAATTCCACAGCCTGTTTCAGCTTGGGGGGAAAAGCCCTGTCATTTTTTTTGATGATGTTAAAATTGACAGAGGAGGGTACTTTTGGATCCTTAAACAAACCATGCTATAAGGACTCCTAACTATTGGTTTAGTTAGTGACCACATCTTTGTTCTAACAGCTGTGGAATGGACTGTGTTTGGTTGTTTCTGTACGAATGGTCATTTGTAGTGCGCCATCTCGACTTCTCGTGCATGTAAGCTGGGCATCTAATCTGCAATAGTCTCTGGTTACAATATTTCATCGAACTGTGATAGATATCCTTAAACACAACTGCTCATCTACCCATGGCTGCTTTAATAAAGCCACTATGTTATTTGTTATAAATTAAACTAGGATAGAGAAGCTTCACTATACTTGTAGTAATGTTATTTTGATGAAATATTGGACAAGCTTGTAAAATGGACAAAAAACATTAAGATTTCAGATCCTTTCGAAGAAGGGCTATAGTCAGCAAAGAACTAAAATTGCTAGACAGAATTTGATATTCTCAAGAATTAACCCCTCATTCCCCCCAAAACCTTCTTACGAACACATCACCACAGAGGACTTTTAGTTAAGTCTTACATCTTAAACTTGTGCAGTAGGAGAGAGAGAGTACTGAAATTTGTCTCAAACGCTAGGAAAGGAAGGTGCAACTGTCCTCTGCGGAGGAGCTCGTCCTGAGGTACATGACAATTCTAGACTAATCCTATCTAGAGC
Organism: Brassica rapa; assembly: GCF_000309985.2. Classification (NCBI taxonomy): domain Eukaryota; kingdom Viridiplantae; phylum Streptophyta; class Magnoliopsida; order Brassicales; family Brassicaceae; genus Brassica; species Brassica rapa. The sequence goes on from NC_024800.2 coordinate 10,642,017, forward strand.
CTGTAATCACTTGCAAGTGTTTTATTGATTTTCGCAGTATTAGACGAAGTCTTTGGTCCTGTTCTGCGTGTCAAAACTTTCTCCACCCAGGATGAAGCCATTCAGATGGCAAATGACTCCCAGTGAGTTTAGATTTATCTACATACCCATATCAAGAAGCTCCAATAATACATGTACACTACATTTTATGCCTGTGACTCAGTACTTGAGTGTGAAGCAGGTGACTCGATATATCTCTGATGAACCATGGGGATGGTAGAAAGCTCCTTCCTATCTCTGAGATGAGCACTATACTTCCTGATACAGTGATAGTGATACTAATGAGTGTACAATAATATAAAACAAAGAGATCCGTATAGAACCTAGGTTTTCACTTTTGAGATTCTTTAAAAATAAAAGATGGGGATTATATATAAGTTACATACAACTGGCATTGGAATCAAGCAAAAGATGATTTCTAAACAGCCTACAGTGAAAGCACAGAGATGGTGCAGTCTGCATCTTAAAATGTCGGATTCCTGCCGTTAAAATTTGTGTGGAGAAACTAAACCCACATTGGTCAAAACGAAATGTTCACTAGTAAGAGAAGATTAAGAATATCTCTAATGGCGTTTTGATGTATCTGGTAATGGATTCTTCTGCGTGACTTCGCTGTACCATGACTTCCAAGCGTCCATGTAATGCGCAAAGAGGTCTTTCAAAACTGAAATTTTTATTCAGAAAACAACTTTTTAATATGTTTGTTTTGATAGCAAAATCTTCTCAAACATCAAATGGATATGAGTGCTATATATATATATATATATATTACCTTGATTTTGGTAAGTAGGACGATAATCCGAAACTAGATTCTCAACATCAAAAGCTCTCTTGGAGTTGTCCTCCAAACGAGCAGCTGGATATGTACCACCAGCGGCTGGTGCAAAAAGACCAAACTTGTAGCGTCTTGATTCATGAGCATCATCAGAGCTTTGATTATAAGAACTATCTGCTATTGCGTGTTGTTTCATCTTTATCCTCCTCTCGGTAGCATTTTCATGGGTTCTGCTTCTCTTGACACTGACGTTAGTGAGATCAGTTCCAAAAACTCTCTTCGTTGATTCGGCTTGCATCAAATCGCTGCTGAGTGTGAAAGTAGGCTCACCATTGTATCCTAACCATTTGAAAGCTGGTTTTCTAGAATCTAAGGTGTGAGTCTGTCATCACCAGAGAGAACATATAGTAAAGACTAATTTAACATCAATAAATCATTGATGGTTCATGAAATACTGCAGCCAGCTAAGTATTAGTTTTGGTTACCTTCTCAATGAGATTCATTGATGACAAGACATTCGCAATATCATAAAGCCGCCTCACTTTTGCTGCCACAAGAAGATATCAATGTGTCAACAAGAGAGTATGCAGAATAAACAAAAGAGTCAAAAGGTCAAAAGATAAAGATGATTACTTCTCATTATTGATGTATTGTGGGCATCTCCAAGTAGTAATTTTGCAGCCTCGTCAAGGGAGATGATCCTAGCCTAAAGATTCAACCAAATGTATAAGTAACATAATGAAAAAAACTCTTAGTTCGTAAAATCGAATCTCTAGCTTGTCACTTACTTCAGAGCAAACAAAGAGCTTGATAAAGTTCTGAGTAAGCAGTCCTAAAGATTTCTCTCGTCGATTATCTGCCACACATAACCAACCAACGTGAGACGTCAGAGAATCCACATTATATCTAATGAATCTTATCTTTTCTTTGGCCTAAGGTGGTCCAGTGCTACTTCCATTAATTTTAATAAGATGGATCAATCTAGCCTAGAACTTGGTAATTCACTGAGTCTACTTTGCAACGGAACCAAACCTAGAGACATACACAAAAGTACCTATTTTAGAGGGATCAAGAGAGCCAGGTTTGGAGGTATCAGTCTGGCTACTAGAAAGAGGCTGAGAAGAAGACTCTTCCTCATCATCTTCATCATCAGATACCTGAAATTAATATAGCATAGGCCCTTACAGCATAAGAAGCAAGACAACAACTTCAAGAGTCAAGACTCAATCGAAATCCACATACTTTGACATTCTCGTTGGTATAAAAACGGTGGAAAGTGTCCTTAGCACCTTCTTCCTGCATCAGGAACACACTACCTATGAGAATTTGAAGTCTATAACACATTCTGTAAAGAAAAGAAACACACTTGTAGCTCCTTCAACGCTGCCGGAATCGCAGAAAATCCTTTCCACGTATACTGATTCTTCGCTCTTTTTGTTAAAACCTAAAAGTTTCATCAAGACTCAATCAACATAAAGAAAAATGAAAAAAAGTGAAGAATGAAACAAATCTCACCCCTACACTCTCCAGAACGTTAACAATATCGTAGATTCTCCGTCTCTCAACTCCTGGAGACACAATCAAACTCAGACCCAAGCCAGAAATGAAATAAAATCTGAAACAGGGTGAGGAGAAAAACCTAATTTGGAGGCGGCGTCATCAAGCCCAATGGTTTCGATTCCATGTCGATTGTAGAGAGCTAAGAAACTGTGGAGGAGGAAGGCGACTGATAATCAAAGACGCAAACATTAGAGAGAAAGGGGGAGTAGAGGAGAAAGGAACTGACTTGGTGCAAAGAAGGCCCAGAGATTTCTGCTTCCGGCTGTAGGAATGGTGCAAAGAGGAAGACGATGAAGTGAGCGGCAGATTGGGGTTTTCCGGCGGCAGATCTGACATTGTTGGGACGGAGAGGAGGATGGGTAAGGAGGGATTTAAGGAAAATAGATTCGAAATAAATTGGGGGGAAGATACGTTGAAACTTGAAAACTTGAGCGCCAATTTGAATTTCGTTCGTTTTTGGGTCCTCCTTCCTCTCTCCTTCCTCTCCCCCTCAAATCTTGTAAAGCTGTTCCCCCCGTTACGGTTCCGTGGTCGGTTCCGGTCGGTATTATCGGTTTTTTATTTATTTTTTCCGGTTTGGAAAATTTTGTTTCAACAATATTTACGGTTCTGATTAACGCACATATACGTACCTAGAAGTACATTTGAAATTTACTAATTTAAACTATTTTTATTGATTTTTTTTTTTAAGTTGTAAGTTGATTTGAATTTTTACAGTGTGATTGTTTAGATTTGGATTTTTGTTTTAATATTTGACTTTGGAAAATTAAATCTTTTGGGATTTATAAAGTTTTACGCGAGTAGTTAATATGAGATTCGGTCGGTTTAAATGCACATATTTTCTAAAATTAGATTGGCGTGATTATAGTTGCTTTTTATTGAATGGCCATTTTTTAGAAAAAAAAAACTTATTTGCTGAATAGTAAATGTTAAAATGGAAATTAAGTAAATGACAATGATTTTAATATAATGAAAAACAAACATTTACATCTTAATTTATCCGATTATATTTTTTTTTACCATTATCCGGTAAAGATGTATGTTGTCCTGCAATATATGATAAGTGTGGTTAAAAATTATTTTGAAAGGAAAAAGAAAACAATCATCTACATCACATGTTTATTGACCATATACATACATATACATTAAGTGTTATATTCCATATCGTCGAAATAGTATAGGTTTATAATTTTACCCACATACTCTAATGCTAAACATTACCCCAACCGCTATATACTAAACCCTAAACCCAACTCCACCCCAACTCCTAAATACTAAACCATAAACCTTAATCAGTAAATCATAAACCCAAATATAAACCATAAAACCTAAATATAAATCCTAAATCAAAATAAGATGGAACAAACTAAATAGCATAGTATATATTAGTAAAATTATAAAATTATGATTACATGGAATAAGCTAATGCTGATCTCAACCATATCCCTTCACCTTTTGAATACTAAATCATAAACACTAAACCTTAACCCAAATATAAATCTTAAACCCAAATATCAAAAAAAATTTAAAGTGCATAATATTATATAATATTAAATTAAATTATGTAATATTAAATTATACAATATAGGTTATAGTACGATTTGTACATGTTCAAAAAATTGTAACGATACTTAAAACTAAGAAAATTACGAACAAAATATAATATTCTTTAGTAATCATCAAATAGAATTGAACATGATAAAATAGTAATTTAACAAAATATATCACATTACATAATATGAATAGAACAACCATAATATATATTGTTCTACATTTCTATTATATATGCATATAATAGAATAAAACACAATAAACAAAAATTATTCATCTTCTCTGATCAACTTTGGATCATTCACGGCGACAAAAATGTAAGTGTATCTGACGACATCATTGGAGATAGTATATGTAACCCCCCAAAAATGTATGTTGTTCTACTTTTTATCTCGTATATAAAATATTAATGTTTTAGTATATAGTTAAGCATTCGTCTTTAAAAATAAAACATAAATTAAAAAGTAAAATTATAAATAGTGAAACTTTATTGATAAAACCAAACAACAATAATTCAAAAATATAGTTATTGTTTTTTAATATGTGTGAGTAATCTTAAACATCATACATTTATGTACAAAGGGAGTAATGGGTTTGTCTACTTTCACAAAATTCCAGAATATATCTGATTAGTAACCATCATTCTAAATATGTAATGATTGACTAATGAATTGTTTGCTTTGTTGTTATTTAGCTAAATTTAAGATTTTTAGGTTTCTACATCTATTTTTATACATTTTCATTAATGCAATGGTACCAAACTAAAATCTAATGCAATACGACAAAATTGTGGATATATCAAATAAATAAAGATTGAAATCACTGATTAATCATGTAAAAAATCACAATTTAAAAATTATTATTTCCTGTTTTTGTTTCACAGACCTGTTTTAAAGCCGAAAGTTGATAATGCACAATCAACAAGCCCAAGAAACAAGTGTTTTTCTCTCTAATTTAAAAATGATTGGATGGAGGGAGAGATCAGGGCCGAACTAATTTTAGACCTTGTTAAAAAAAATTATTAATCGTAGAATTTATCAAGTAATTTTAAAATTTAATAACTTTGTCTGATTTTTTTTTTAATTATAAGTTCTAAATTTAGCATTATATCTAAAAATTTACCATAATTTATCTATATATTTTAAAAAATTCTTAGGCTTTTTATTTTTATATTTCGGGCCCTGTTCAACCGCTCCACTTGTGCGTGCTGTTGGACGGTCTTGGGAGAGATGTTTCAGAGATCTCCGCGACGAGGAATTATAGATTTTCATCAATTCCTTTTTTTTCCTCTAACGTCTTTAACTTATTAAACAGGGTCTACTATAGTTATTAAGAGCATCTCTAACTTCACTCCATATTTTATTCCAAAATAGAGTGGGAAATAGAGTAATAAGGAAACAAAAATATTACTCTACAAATGGAGTAACATTTTTTTTTTGTTCATTACTTCATATCATACTTCATTTTGGATTAGATGGAAACAACAAGGGGGGAATCCAGGAAATTTCGTAACATGGTGCATAAATGGTAAGAACATTTAAAACAAAAAAAATATTTTATTATATAAAGCTTGGTTCTTCAAAGTTGCTAATTAACATGATCGCCACATGCGTCAATAATTTTTTTAAAGATTGCGACAAGTGTTAAAAATACGATTTTTTCTTAGGATTTAAAAGAGATTTAGAAAATAAAAGTTATTATTACAAAAATATATTTTTGCGATTCTTTTTAAAATTTTGGAAAAGAACAATTTCTATTACATAATCTTTTACAATTACATATTGTTAAAATCATTGGATAGTAATTTTTATATTTTTTAATCCTAAACAAGTAAATAATTGTAAAAAGTTGGTTGAAAGTAATTTATTGTCTAAAAAATATAATTTTTTCGTTTTTAAAGATAATAAAGAAAGAAAATTGCAAAAGATAAATATTAACTAAAAAAATCTAAAAAAAAATAATTATAAATTCCTACAAGTACAGGATATTATTTAATAAAAATCAAAAAGTAAAACTAAATATAAAATAAGTAATATTTCCTTTTTTAAAGCCTAAACAAAAGAAAATTGCAAAAGTATTACTATTATATTGCTATTATATAGTCTTTTATAGTTATATATTGTTAAAATTATTAGATAGTAATTTTTATCTTTTTAAATCCTAAAAAAGTAAATAATTGTAAAAATCTATTTGAAAGTAATTTTTTTGTTTGAAAAAAAATATAAATTTCGTTTTTAAAGATAATAAAGAAAGAAAACTGTAAGAGAAAAATATTAATTAAAACAAATCTAGAAAAAAAAACGAATTATAAAATCCTACAAGTACAAGAAATTATTTAATAAAAATCATAAAGTAAAACTAACTAAAAAATAAGTAATATTTTTTTTTTTCAAAACCAAAACAAAAGAAAATTTTAAAAGTATTACTATTATTTTACTATAAATAACAAACTTTCCTTTTTATAGATAATTGTATGTTAATAATTTATAAACAAAAAAAATAGCTACAAATATTTCACAACTATATTTAGGTTTTAGCTTCCACATATTATTTTCAAACAATAAAATATTATTTACGAGAAAAATATTACCTAAGTATTTTCTTTTAATTTTTTGATACAACTCAATTTTTCTTATCATCTTATTACATTTTATGATGCTAACGCTATTTTTTTTTAAATTACGATGTGTTATCGTATATGAGTATGTGTGAATATGATAAATATTTGTTTGTACGTATAAGACAAAATATAATTGTTAAACAGAAAATTTTATTAAAAATAAATTTATTTTATAAAAAAATTAAACTATGAAGAATTATAGTATCCTACTAATACAAGAAAACTTTTAATGAAAAATATTAAAGAAAACAATTATAAAATAAATAAGTTTCCTTTTTTAAAAGTCTAAAAAAATAAAATTGTAAAAGAAATATTATTTTTCTTATAAATTACTAAATTTCCTTTTTCATAGGTAATTTTGTGTTTACAAAATTATAAACCAAAATAACTTCAAATATTTCACTCGATATGATTGTTACATGTACCTATAAAAAAATTATATTGTTAATGTGTCAATAAAAATGTGCCATTATGTGAAAATAACTTTTGTTTCCTAAAATCCTAAATAAAATAGATTTGTGAAATAATTTTTCATTTTTCAATCTTCACCAAATAAGATTTTTTAAAAATTTAAGATTGTAACATGTGTTAATCTATCTCATAGTTAAATATATATATACTAATATACTAACAAAAACGAATTTTATTAAAAAAGTAATTATAAATATTATTTAATAGTAATTTTCCTTTTTTAAAATCCTAATCAAAATATAACTGCAAAAGATTATTTGATAATATTGTGAAATGTGTTTGTATGTATAAGACAAAATATATAAATAATTTAACAGAATTTTTTCTATTAAAAATAAAATAGTTGTATAAAAATATAAAAGAAAAACAAATTATCAAATAATTAGTTTCCCTTTTAAAAGTCTAACTAAAACAAAAATGTAAAAGTAATCTTATTTTTATTATAATTAACTAACTTTACTTTTTAATAATTTTGTGTTAAAAAAATATAAAATAAAATTAACTTCAAATATTCAAATGATATGATTGTGACATGTGTTAACTAAAAAAATTAGATTGTGAATGTGTCAATAAAAACTGTCATTATGTGAAATAACTTCATCTTTTTCTAAAATCTTAAATAAAAGAGATTTATAAAAAAATAAAAAAAATTCTAATCTTAACCATGATAGTAACAATTATTTGAATTTTTTTTACATCCTGACGAGAGAGAATTGTAAAATTTTATTTAATAGTAATTTTTGCTTAAAAATTAATTATAAAAATGATTGTAACAATTATTTAATTAACAAGGAAAATAGGAAAAATATTAATGATATTGAAAATACGAATTTCGAAAATGGAAACTTAAAAGAGAAATTGCCACAAATAGCACATTCATAGTACCACATTTCATGTTTACACTAACCACTTTTACCCTCACTTTTAACGAAGGGTAAAAGACAATTATACCGTTAGGGTTAACTAATCTAAACTTAGGGTTTAGAATTTAGGGGTGTGGTAGGGTTTTTGGAATGCGAAATTTAGGATTTTAATAAATATATAAATAAATACTTAAAAAATTTAAAAAAAATAGTTTCAAACATAATTTTCGTTTTTCAAAAAGAAATTTGAAAAAAAAAATTTCAAAAAATTTCAAAAAACTTTTTTTTATAAAAAAGGTTGAATTTGAAAAAGTATAATTCGAAAACATAATTTATTTTTTTTACTTTTTTATCGTTTTAATTCTTTATTTTTTTCTATTTTTTTATTATTTAAATAATGATTTATTATATACATAAATAACAAAAACATAAGAGTCTTTTGCCACTTAATGAAGAAGGTATTTTTGAAAATGTCTCCTTAGTGGTGGTAAAAATGAAAAATGGTACCATGAAATTGGTAAACATGTAATTTTCCCAACTTAAAAAAAAATAATATTAAATGGAAATAATTATTTGATAGATATTTTATTTTCTAAATCCTAGACAAAATATAATTGTAAAAAATTATATAATATTAATTTCCTTTTATAATATCATGTAAAAGAATATTTGATAGTTGTTTTTATTTTTTATAAGAAAATCCTAAAAAAAAGAATTTTGTATCATATTTTTAAGTCATAACCAAAAGAGAATTGTAAAATTTTATTTGATAATATTTTTAAGAGATTATTTGATGACGAACATGATACTAAAAATTATTTAATTAACCAAAAAATGTAAAATTGGTGTTAATACGAATTGTAAAAACAGTAATTTTTAAAATTATATATTAATAACTAAAATAATTTTTTGATAGCAATTTTTTTCTGAAATTTTAAAGAGAAGATAATCGTAATTGGTTATATGACTGTAATTTTTCTTTTCTAAAATCTTAAGCAAAATTGTAAAGAGTATTTAATATTATTTTTTATCTTTAATTGTAAATAAAAAAGAGATTTATAAAATAGAATTTTTTCCTTTTTTAAAAAATCCTAGCAAAATAAAACTTTAAAGACTTATTTAATAAAACATTAAATTATAATATTGTCGTTCACTCGATTGGTGTAGTTGACTTTCATTTCTTTTTACTTTTTACTTTTCATTCAATTTCTTATTTCAGGTGGTGTTCAGTTTAAACGTTTAGGTATAATATTTTCTCTAATCCTATGTACAAAGTTTATAACAATTCATTTATGCACCATGATTATAAAATACAAATATTAACTTAAACTTATATGTGAAAACGAGTTTTAGTTATAAAATAATTTCAAACAACATATGCAAAAAACAATCATAAATCTATAATAAAATAATTTATTATTTCATATTTTTATTAAATTAAAATATCAAACAAACTCGTTGCAACGCAACAGGCTCATATCTTGTATAGAATGAATCGTGGATTGATATGGTGCACAGAGTAAATTTAGTTGCCACATTGAAAAAGAATAATTAAATTCCTTATACAAAATTTTGAATCTATACTATTAAAACATGATCCTATTGTCCTTTTTACCTTAACCTGCTATTTTCTTTACTAACATTGCATGTTTCATTAAGAGCAATCAAGTAATATTAATACACATTTATTTTGAGTCATTTTTTCGGATCAAGCCCACATTAGATCTCTTTTGGGCGATTTGGGCCGACTAAGAAATTAGATCCAATTCTCACATTTTTTTCTTTGGACCATTGAGTCCAAGTTCAAATAATTTTTTTCAACTATTTTTAATTATTTTTTTTTCTTTTCTTAATATAATTTAAGCATTCATACGAAAATTAAATTTTGCATTGAAAAGTATAAATCTTTATTAAAAGTATATAATTTTTTTTATTAAAATATTAACCACATAATAAAATTAATTTATCAGAGTTATACCAACTTAATTCATTAAAAAAATAAAGTTTAATTTTTAAAACATAAATCCCCCTGTATATTAAAAGAGAAGTCACTTTAGTGATTTATGGTGACGTGTCGCTCATAGGTGAAGTTTCAATTTAATTGTTATAATTTGATTGGTCGATTGTTTTTAATTTTTATTTATTTAATTTAGATCTAAATATTTAAGGTAAGTCTAAAATCATTTAACACCAATTACCATATAATCTAAAGAATATTACAAATAACAATTTATGGACACTAATTCTCGAAATTATAGAAAGATTAATAATATTTTATTTATCACTTTCAATATTTATAAACTATAAAATATAATGAACGAAATTTTATATAAGATAATTATAATAGTTTTATATTCTACTTGATGAATTGTATTCGAATAAAATTATATAATAACTATTTTAAATATAACAAAATACAAACATGTTTATTAATATTATTTTTAAATTATTTATCGTTGTTTAAAGAATAAATTCATCAGAATTTTAAAATAACTTATGAATAGTTTAAATGTAAGTTACCTTATTTATTTTGCAAAGTAACTTATGAATAATTTTTTTTCTTGCGCAAGTTGACAAATAACTTATGAATAGTTTAAATATAAGTTACCTTATTTATTTTAAACATTTCTTGCCCAAGTTATTATCACATTTATTAAAATTTTAAATACCAATTTACCTTAATGTTTCTAAATTTTTAATTCGTTTGTAATGACTTACCTTATTAAAATATAAAATTCCCGGTGAAATAGTTAATAGGGGGATAACTTTCTTTAATCTATTTCAATATTTATTGTGAAAACTAATTATAGCAACGTCATTTATTTTTGAAAGGTCGACAATATAAAGTTGTCTTATTGAGAATAAGCATTTCTTGCGCAAGTTAGTATCACATTAATTCGACTTTTAAATCTTTCTAAATTGTTAATTCATTTTTAATGACTTACTTTGTTTTAAATATGCATTACTTGCGCAAGTTCTTATATATATTAAATGCAAACCAGCTTATGACAAAGTAAAGTTGATATTTTTTTTCAATCTATTTCAATATTTATTGCGGGAAATAAATATTCAAACGTCATTTATTATTAAAAGTCGACTATATATAAAGATACTCCCAAGGTCTTACATACAATACAATACAGTGTTGTGAAGATATCAAATTTTTAATAACAGTATGGCAATAGTTCAAGCTCCCAAAAACCGAGTGTTTTTTATCAGGCAATTAAAACTATGTAAAGATACATGACGTATTGAGGTTAGAATTCTTCACTTGTGGAGAAATTACAATAAAGATTCCGGAAACACCATCGAAATGGTTTTCGTTGATAAAGAACTAAGTAGATTACTATATTTTTTACAACTCATAATCGTCTTTAGTCTTTTGTTCTCAATCTAGTTTATATAACTTTATCTCATCTTCGTGTAGAGGACAAGAATTCATGCTTCAGTTGGTGAACAACTCATCAAACAATTTGAAGGGAAACTAACCGAGGGCGATGCGAAGGTCGTCCAGTTATTCAAATTGTATGATGCTATTGTTGATTATCTGACAACCGCACATCCGTACAAAATTGGCTTCTTTCAAACAAATTTTGTTGGAACAGCTGATGAATTTCCGAGTGAAGTTCCGGAGAAGTATTTTGCAGATGCACGGTATGTCAATTTAATATTTTGACTATTTCAATTTAATATTTTGACTATTTTACGGGTGTGCGGTATACCTTCACAGCTTACGAATCAAGTATTTTGACTATTTCGATGACGGTATGTCAATTTAATATTATTTTCTGTTCAATAAAATTTAGAAACTTATAAATCTATCAAATAATGTTAACCCGTCCAATTGCTTACAAAATTTAAAAACCTTTTTGCAGGTTTCTAATGGATTTTGTTTTCTTTATCGAGGATTGTACTTCATAATTTATATTATTTATGGATAATATTTTCAATTTTATTATATTTTCTTTTAATATGTCTACATAAATGTTTCGATATTATTTATGTAAAAATAATATTATTCACCTAAAATAAAGAATTACAACACATATACAATACAATTCTAATTAAAGATAATATAAAATCTGTTACTTCTAAAACTTTGCACTATTCCATATTTTGAAAGAGAAGTCACTTTAGTGATTTCTGGTGGCGTGTCGCTCATAGGTGAAGTTTCAAGAAATTGGTATAATTTGATTGGTCGATTGTTCTTAATTTTTATTTATTTAATTTAGATCTACAAATTTAAGGTAAGTCCAAAATCATTTAACACCACGTGTCATATAATCTAAAGAATATTACAAATAACAATTTATGGAAACTAATTCTCTAAATTACAGAAAGATTAATAATGTTTTATTTATTACTTTCAATATTTATAAACTATAAAATATTATGAACGAAAGTTTATATAAGATAACTATAATAGTTTTATACTCTACTTGATGAATTATATTCGGATATAGTTTTATAATAACGATTTTAAATATAACAAAATCCAAACATGTTTATTAATTATATTTTTAAATTATTTATCGTTGTTTAAAGAATAAATTTATCAGAATTTTAAAATAATTTATAAAATGTTATAAATTATTTATAAAAATATAAACCTACTACATATTGATTGAGAAGTCATATAAGTGATTTTTTTATTACGTGTCGATCATAAATGAACTCTTCAAATTGTTATAATTTGATTGGCCGATGATTTGAAGATTTTATTTATTATAATTATATCTAAAAGGAAAGGATAATTCAATTACCACTTTCCAAATAATCTACATAATTTTAGAAATACTTATTTATGGTAACTAATTGTTGAAACTATGAAAGAGTAATAATGTGATCAAATTTTTTATATATTTATAAATTACATAAAATAAGAAACAAAAATGTTTATTTGAATTGATATAATGATTTTATATACATATAGAAAGCCTTATATTTGTATATAAAATATCATAATAACTATTAATGTTTAATAAATTCCATGCATGCTTTATAAATCATTTATTAAATTATAAATAAATTTATAAAATTATTTATACTGGTTTGTCATATGTTTTAAATTATAATAAGAGGTTCTATATATTCTTTAGAAAGGTGAGCTATATCATCATTTTTTTTTCTTCAGCTCTTTTCCTATTGCACATGTCGTTTTCTGATTTGACATGTGCAAGTTGCAAAGTAACTTATGAATAGTTTAAATGTAAGTTACCTTATTTATTTTAAACATTTCTTGCCCAAGTTATTATCACATTTATTGAAATTATAAATGCCAATTTACCTTAATGTTTCTAAATTCTTAATTCGTTTGTAATGACTTACCTTATTACAATATAAAATCCCTCATGAAATTTTCTTTTTAAACACACAAATTATTTTGGGACGTTGCAATTATACATATACACAATAACTGCCTCTTGATACTGAAGTTACTTTGTTCCCCCTCGTCCATGTCAAATATTGAGTACCAGCTTTTCTCCATGACTGATGATTTCTCGCAAAGACGGTGGTATTAAAATGTAAAATCCGTTACTTCTAAAACTATACACTATTTATTCTGTATTTTGAATTTTGTTATGTCCGCACAGGGTGCGGGCCGGTCACCTAGTAGTCATTTAAAATAAAATACGATAAATAAAGATAAAAAATTTAAGTCTTTTATAAAATAAAACACAAATATATGAAAATATGACATTTACTAAATATTTGTCAATTAAAAAAAATAATAATAAACCCGCGCTTTGAAAGCGCGGATCAAAATCTAGTACCCAAATTATTGTGGGTACACATGTCCCCATACTAACCAACCTTGATTCGGCCCTGGAGACAACAACTCAATTGGATTTGAGGTAATAGCAGGCCCGGCTCTGGCCCAGTGCTAGAGATGCATTTGCACAGGGCCCATTTCTTTTTTTTGACTTTTTCAGCTTAGTTTAGGGCCCGCCATATTTTAAAAAAAAAAAATTGTATGAAGAAATGGGCCTCAAAATTTTCAGCACAGAGCCCATTTTTTGTTTGAGACGGACCTGGGTAATAGACCTGATGATCACAATCTTTCCATAGAGTTACCACTTTTGTGGCATGAACTGAAGTTGAGTAGACTTGTCTGCTCCTTGAGTTTTGGCTACCTCATCCAAATGTTGTATTTTGGAATGCTACTTGAAAAGAAAAACCAAAATCTCCACATACGTGTCTTGAAAAGTTGATCCTTCTCTAATTCCATCATGCACTAGTACCAAAACAAATCATGCTGGATTTGGTGTAGCTCTAAGGACACTGGAGACTTCATGGTGCTTAACAGAAGCTGAGATTCCATCAGGCATGATGAGAGTATCTATCGGTTCAGTGTCTTCTTTTGCATTATGTTGATTGTTGACAAAAGTCATGATAAAAATGTTAAATCTTTATTAGTTCAAAAAACAAAGCAGAGAGTGAATGAGAGAGTCTAGAGAAAGTGAACAAAACCCATGAGAAAAAGCTATTACTTTCGCTAGTGTGCGCTTCGTTCCTTTCCGTCGCCGGCGCCATGCTTCGGCGTGATTCCTCGAGAGAGAGATGTGAAGTTTTTGCTTCCATTACAGTTTTACCTCCTTTCTATAGCTGAAAGATCGGATCTTTATAGTTTGAGGATGTATAAAGTGAAGAAAATATTTGTTGTTGTTACTCTATTTTATATAGTGTGTTTGATTAATATTTTTATATGCTATGTGTTTGTGCATATATTTCTTCAAATTATTCTTTTAATTATAATAGTTGTTGCTTATATTTTTGATTCTCAAAATTTCTTTATAATTGATTTACTGCTAAAATAAACTAGTGTCACTTACAAATTGATTATCTTATGAAAAATTGAAGCATCATAAGCAAATATAAAAGGTTTAGTTGATTAAAAGTTGGATTTCTTTGAGCTTAATTAATTATTAACTTGAAAAATGTGATAATGGTATCATTATTTAAGTATCTTTACATTTTCAACACATAAATATGTATAAATCCACTAAAATCCATTATAAAGTCAAATTTATTAATAAATTTGTGTAACAGAATAACAAGTTATTTGAATTAGTTTTTATAAATCATAAGACGGATAACATATGGTTTCAACATTGGTTTTAAAATAATTGAAGTATGTTTTTTTTTTACATTTCCATTGATGCAGTTGTACCAAACTAAAAGCTAATGCAATACGACAGAATTGTGAATCAAATAAATAAATTAAATATACGCTGAAATCACATTTAACCATGTATAAAAAAGTAATTTTATTAATAAAAAAAAACTCATTTCTTATTTTTGTTTCATGGGCCTATTCTAAAGCCCAAAGTTGATCATGCACAATCAACGAGCCCAAGAAACACGTGTTTTTTTCGTTAATTTCAAAATGATTGGATGGAGGGAGAGAGATCTTCAGACCTTTTGGATCTTCAGAAATCTCAGCGACGACGAATAACAGAATTTTCATCGATATTTTTTGTCCAACGCCTTTTAACTTAAGCAGAGCAGCAGCTTCTTCTGCCATGGTCTCCAAAGAGAGTTGCCGCAACGAGATCCGTGCGGCTATTGGACAGCTCAGCGAACGTTGCTTACACTCCGCCGCAAAATGGTTCCTTCCTTAAAACCCTAATCTTATTCTCTCCCATCCAAAATTGAATTTCTTCAGTCTCCGTTATCGGAATCTGGGCTAGCTGTAAACGATCTGATTCCAATGCCCACGTGGCAGAATTGCTGAATTTGATTAGCTGTTGTCTAAATGGGAGTGTGTGAGCTCTTCGACACTTTTCGAATGTTTGATGAAAGATTGTAATTTTTGTTCAATTGAGTTAAAGTTTCAATTTTTTTTAATACTCACATGTTAATTCTAGTCACTTCAACATCCTTTGACATCTTCTTGCCTTGTTTCGCAATTGAAGGGCAGGAGAGCAGCTTGTGGGGATAGAGCAAGACCCTTCTAATTTCACACCTTCGAACACGAGGTTCCAGCGAGGAAGCTCTAGCATCCGTAGAAGGTTTAGCACTAACGAATCTATCTCAACCCCACAACCTTCCGTTGGCTTCTCTCAAGCGGCTACTCCTCTCCCGGAAGAAGATGAAGTTATTGATGGTGACCTTTACCATTTGGCCAAGTCTTACTTCAACTGTCGAGAGTACAGAAGGGCTTCCCATGTTCTTCGTGATCAAATGAGCAAGAAGTCAGTTTTCTTGCGCTGCTATTCTCTTTATCTGGTATGTTTTTTTAGCTAGAGCTTCTCTATGATATATTAAAATAGAATGATGGAATGATTTTTTTAGAAGGTGGCTGCAATGTTCTGTCAAGTTTCTTTTGGTCTTGACCTTGTAAGGCTGCTTATAAACTTCCAGTGATTAAAGTAGTCACAAATAATTCATATGAATACAAGAGTCTTAGGGTATGCAACTTGCTTCAGTAAAGATCATGTATAAAGCCTTCAAATTGCAAATGTTTCTTGATTTATTTTACTCACTACTATCTTCACTAAAACCAATAGTACTGTATCACATGGCATTCACTTTGTTATGGTTTATTCCATGAAAGGCTGGAGAAAAACGGAAAGAGGAGGAAATGATAGAACTTGAAGGCTCCTTGGGTAAGAGTGATGCCATAAACCGTGAACTGGTATCTTTGGAGAGGGAACTATCGGCCCTGAAGAGGACCGGAGCAATTGATTCTTTTGGATTGTACTTGTATGGTGTGGTTCTTAAAGAAAAAGGAAACGAAACCCTTGCTCGTGCCAGCCTCGTTGAGTCTGTGAACAGCTATCCGTGGAACTGGAATGCCTGGTCAGAGCTTCAGTCTCTCTGTACTTCCATCGAAATCTTGAACAGCCTCAATCTAAGCAACCACTGGATGAAGGAGTTTTTTCTTGCCAGTGCTTATCAAGAGCTCAGAATGCACACTGAGTCCTTGGCCAAGTACGAATATCTGCAAGGCATTTTCAGTTTTAGCAATTACATCCAAGCTCAAACTGCAAAAGCTCAGTACAGTCTTCGGGAGTTTGACCAGGTTGAGATCATGTTTGAAGACCTTCTGAGAAACGATCCTTATCGTGTGGAAGATATGGACTTGTATTCCAATGTTCTGTATGCAAAAGAAGCATGTGCTGCGCTGAGTTACCTTGCTCACAAGGTGTTTTTGACTGATAAGTACAGACCTGAGTCTTGCTGCATCATCGGCAATTACTACAGTTTAAAGGGTCAGCATGAGAAAGCAGTGATGTACTTCCGGAGAGCTTTGAAGCTGAACAAGAAGTACTTGTCCGCGTGGACTCTTATGGGCCATGAATATGTTGAGATGAAGAACACTCCTGCTGCCATCGATGCATATCGACGAGCTGTTGATATAAACCCGTGTGATTACCGAGCTTGGTATGGGTTAGGACAAGCGTATGAGATGATGGGGATGCCTTTCTATGCGCTTCACTATTTCCGCAAATCCATATTCTTTCTTCCAAACGACTCTCGGTTGTGGATAGCCATGGCGAAATGCTACCAAACCGAGCAGATTTACATGCTTGAAGAAGCCATCAAGTGCTACAAAAGAGCTGTGAGCTGTACTGACACGGAAGGTATAGCTCTTAACCAGCTGGCGAAGCTTCATCAGAAGCTTGGACGAGACGAAGAAGCTGCGGTTTACTTCGAGAAGGATGTGGAGAGAATGGATAGTGAAGGGTTAGAAGGACCAAACATGTTAGAGGCCTTGGTTTTCCTTGCTACGCATTTCAAAACTCACAAAAAGTTTGAAGAGGCAGAAGTGTATTGCACCCGTATTCTCGATTACAGTGGCCCTGTAAGTTTGTTTGCTCTCAACTGTTAACACTTTAGTTTACAAGGATGGTGTATCCTGTTATGATTACACATAGTGTGACGAGATTGCATTCATGTTTTTTCAGGAGAAGGAGAAGGCAAAGAGCTTACTGAGAGGGATCAGAATGGAGAAAACAGGTTTTCCTTCGATGGATATGGAGCATTTTCCTCTTTAGTTGTATTGTACCCAATACTCGAAAGCTCTTTGAGAGAGAGAGAGTGAGAGAGAATGTCTTGCATCAGGTACACTAAGAATTTTTTAATCTTTTGGTTATCTATGCATCTCTTTTGTAACAGCAGAATCTGCTTATTTATAATCTAAGTTCCAGATAATAATAGATTCCAGATGGTTGTTCCGTGATCCTTGGTTTAGAGATTCGATACCCAGCCTATTCTTATTTTCTTTATCAACAATTTGACCTCTCTCTGCTCTATGTGCATTTATTTGTACATTCAAATAGTGTCCATGACATACAAGAAGCTAGGAGTGAGAAAGAGTCCTCGTTCGTCTCCAAATAATTTGAATCAAAAGATGGGCTAAGATTGGAACGAAAAGTGAAAATCATGAAAAAGTTCCAGTTATCAATATTGTGAAAAGTCGAGATTCTGTCAAATAAATATTGCAATTGTGTTTCCAAACAGGAACTTCATACATAAGTAGTTTTCTTATTATCTGCTTAAAAAGTGACACCAGTAGCATAAGAAGTTCACATCAGCGGTAGGATGCATCACAATGTGAAATTGACAAATGAGGGTTTGTATATCATAGGGAAGAGATTCAATTCGAGAAAACAATATAACAGCAAAAGAGTGCAGGGGGTCGTTCAGTATTTAGGATCAGTGAAGAATTTGTTGATGCCAGGCATGATCTCAGGGTGCTTGTTGCGAACGTACTTCCTCAGGAAGTTCTCCTTGTACTTCTCTCCCTCTGCATGGTTATCCAAAATCCCAGCAGCCCTATTCTCCTTGGTACATCTGGTTGTTAAAATTCACAAGAAAGAAGACAACTTTAGAACACCAATACAACATCTCTGCTTTGAATTTTTCTAGTTTGCTCTCTTCTCTATCACATAAGCAGCATAATATATAACACCGAATTAAATGACTGGTTCCCAATCAAAAGTCTTAGCAAACTCCTCCATGTATCATAGAACTTGGGCTGAGTATTTTTTTTTTTTTAAACGACATCGTTTTCAGATTGAAGGATATCATTATGCGGATTCACACACAACAAGAGGGAGAGACAAATATGTTGGTCGGACCTAAGACACAAAAGGGGGGAGACAAGACAAACCTGACTTCAGGATTGCCGGTGATGTTTCTGATCAAAGAAAACGCGCAGATACCCACGGCAACTCCCGTAGCCGCGAACAACGGATACACCTGAATAGGTAGGAGAAACAACAAAACACGTTTTCAACCTTTAGCCAATCAGATCTTAGAAGAAATACTCTAATCATCCAGATCTACGCTATATTACACTTGGAAATAAGAAAAACAAAGATTATGAAAGATCGATAAGAGTACCTCGGGTCTCAACCAACGGCTCGACATTGGAATCGCAGATAAGAAGATGTCCGATCGAGAGAGCTTACAAGAGGAAGACGGCTTCTCTCTGAGAATGAATGTTGAGTTGAGACGAGACCCCACAAGGGCTTTTATTTGACTTTATTAGTTTTTTTTTTTTTTTTACGTTTCTTTCGGGTGAGTGTTGTAAGAAACAAATTAATTAATTATTTCTTTTATTTTCTGTAAATTCGACACTATTTTCTGATTGGCAGCGTGGCGTCCATCTTGAATCCAATGAATTATTGACATCTGTCCTTTTAGTGTTTCGAGGTACGGTTTCTTGACGCGCTCCTATAATGATGGCAAATTGCAGCAAATGCCAAATGGGCAAGTTGTAAGATTCTCTTTTTTTTTTCCGTCATAATGTTTTCATTTTCATTGAAAAAGGACAAGGCCCAAACATAACCGAACTACAATCGGGCCCAAAACGAACCGGGCCAACTAAAACCAAGAAGAAAAGCCTTCAGCCCCAACAACCTGGGCCTTAAGCCCATACCCAAACCCTAGGGTAGGGAACCCTAATTACCGCGCCTCACCGAACGTCGACGGCGCCGCCCAAACCCCAACTTGCCACCGCACAAACGCCATGTCGCATGGGGACAAACATCGGAGAGCATCATTCCATCGCAATCTCATCAGTATCCCATGCCGACCGGGCCAAACACTCACCAAACACGATCTGCGTAGTCTCATCAGAACCGTCTACCATTGACCAACCACCCCCGACATACCGAGTCGTTTCAGGTGAGAGATCAAGAGGCGGAAGAAATATGAAGCTTTGATTTTCCGACTACACCGAGAAAGAAGAGCAGAGAAAAACTAGAGAGACTGAAACGACAAGAAAAAAAACCAAAGCCGAGAAGAGCGATACTAACTGAGTTACCGCCTTCCGGAAGCAGGAGCCGGCGATGACGGTGCTAACAGAGCCACCGTCTCCCAGAAACAAAGGCCGACGGTCGTAGAGCTGAGAGAGCCTCTACTCCCCGGGATCTAAAACTGAACTCATGAGCCGTCTGCCGCTTCGATTAACCGTTCTTCACCCCTCACCCCGACTCCAGAGAAAACAGCATCGCCGCCGTCAGGAAGACCGTACGAGCCGATCCCTTCTTGGCGTGATACCCTAACCCAGAGCCGTCAGCATGTCGGGGGGGGGGGTCGGTAGATCGAAAACCACAGCGGAAATCCTTGACTTGACCGAAAAAAATGAGCCACCGACGCCGGCACGCGCGCGGACGCGCCACCGGACGTCGGGGGCGACGACACTTTCTCTCTCACTTTTCAATTGACCTTTTCATTCGATTTTTTGTAAGATTCTCTTATCTTCTGCTTATTTTATTAAGGGTTTTTAGTAATTAAACCCCTCAACTAAAGATGAATCGTAAAAAAAACCCTCAACTAAAAATCCTGTGAAATAAACCCTCAACTTTAGTTCCGTTAACATATGTTACCCTCCGTTTAAAAAACCGTGACGGAGGGTGACATATGTTAACGGTTTATAAGTTGAGGGTTTATTTCACTGGATTTTTAGTTGAGGGTTTTTTTCACGATTCATCTTTAGTTGAGGGGTTTTATCACTAAAAGTCATTAAATATTATTAAATTATTTATTATCATTTATACATTGTTTTAAGATTTATAAGCCTTTAAAACTAATTTATAAATTTTAATACATTAATATATTTGTATATTAATTTATACATCTTAAATTAATAATTTTTAACACTACTTACAACTTATTATAACTTTGAAATATTAAATTATTTGATATTTGGAAATAGTGATATAAAAAAATTTGTGTGTTTATATCGTCATTGTCAAATATGAAATAATTAAAAGTTTCTAAGTTATATTAAGTCTTAAGTAGTGTCGAGATAATTCATCCATGAAGTCAATCTTTCTATTTAGAGTATGACGCACTTTTTCTTTTTTTCATGATTTCTGTCATCCGGTTCATACTTCTCCCCCCTCCAAAATAATGCATGATTATTTTTATTATCATTGATTTCTGAATAACTACATTATATTTTTATTTTCTTGATCAATAATATATTTGAAACATAAAGTAATACAATAAATCAAGAACAATATAGAAAAATAGAAAAGTATGAGTCTGATGACGAAAATCATGAAAATAAGAAAAAGTACGTCATACTCCAAATAAAAAGATTGACTTCATGGATGAATTATCCTCAACACTACTTAAGATTTAATATAACTTAGAAACTTTCAATTATTTGATATTTGAAAATGACGATATAAACACACAATTTTTTTTATATCACTATTGCCAAATATCAAATAATTTAATATTTTGAAGTTATAATAAGTTGTAAATCGTGTTGAAAATTATTAATTTAAAATGTATAAATTAATTTTATAATAGATTAATGTATTAATAATATACATTAGTTTTAAAGGCTTACAAATCAATCTAAAACAATGTATAAATGAATAATAAATAACTTAAAAACCCTTTAATGACTTTTAGTGATAAAACCCCTCAACTATTTTTGAATCGTAAAAAAAACCCTCAACTAAGTTTTCAACATTATAAACCCTCAACTTATAAACCGTTAACATATGTCACCCTCCGTCACAGTTTTTTAAACGGAGGGTAACATATGTTAACGGAACTAAAGTTGAGGGTTTATTTCACAGGATTTTTAGTTGAGGGTTTTTTTTACGATTCATCTTTAGTTGAGGGGTTTAATTACTAAAAACCCTTTTATTAACTGGAAACATTTTTGCGAGTTTGCTCAGAAAAAAAAAACAAATATATATATATATATATATATCGAGTTATTTTTGGCAGTTATGTTTGTGTACGATTTTCTCAATCCCTGAAAATTCTGTTTATTTGATAGTATCAGATAATGGGAAGAATCATTTGATTTTACACTCAAATTTTGAAGTTTCTTGCTATTTATGATGTTTACTTTTATTTTATTTTATTTTCTGACTATACTCTAATATCAGTTTATCGTGTTTGTTTTCATATATTTGTATATGTTAAAAATTGATGTATTTGTGCGTAAAAAAAAAGAAGTTTGTGCGGCCAATCATAAATGTCAATAGCTATTACTTTATTTTTTACCGAACATTCAAATCTGTGTTCAAAGAATAGTGTAATGTCTCTCATTAATAATGCTAGAAAATTAGACGATTTACATTTTCATATTATACTTTCCCACTTTATCATATAAATCACGAAATAAAAAGATAGGAAGTAGTTTCGAATTTTCAAATAAAATCCTCTTTAATCACATCAACAAGATTTCTATTAAATAAGAGAAATTCAACAATACAGAGGACCAACATCTATAAACTACTAAAGTGTTTCTTGACTTTCACTGCGATTCATGACTTGCGAGCTCGGTCACGCCAAGATCCTTGCTGTTTTGCAAGTACCTATAACCACCCCAAAATATGAGATTTTTACAAGTTTATGCACGTACTGCAAGTGGAGCTCCAAGGATCGATTGGTTTAGGAGCAAAAGAATGAAAACAGAGAGCTTTTACCTTTTCGCTAACAAGACTTACGGCGCCACTGTTGTTTTCTCCTTCAATGTCTTTCACATTAGTTGTCTCTGTAACATCATCCTCATTGTTACCAATAAGAGTTTGGCCTGTGGGTGCTCCAAACATGGCTTCATCGTGGGCATCTTTAAGTTGCTCTTCCCTTCTCGACTGCAAATTGATTATAAACCATATAAATTGTCTGAAGGTGTGATTGTTGTTGAAAATGATTATATACTGAGTGACAATGAAAGATAATGACTCATCACACCTCGATGGCGTTAAACCTAAAGCTCTGTGCCATGCGTTTCACTAAGGCAGCGTCATCATCGGTACCTGCATAATCATATGAAGATTTTTTTATCTCTATTTGTACAGCGAATCAAGGAGTATATATAGAAATTCACAAAAATAACTGACCTTCTTCAACTTCCTCATCATCAAGTGGAGCATCTTTGTCAAAATCAAATCGTTCCCATCCTGCACCCTTACTGGTATCTTTCTCAGCTGCAAATCAAGCGAGAAAATTAGTTTCTAAGAGAGGAAATAAACATGAGCTGATATAAACGTTTTCACAAGGTCAGTGATGCGAGGAATCCAATGTTAAGGACAGAGACGATCTTTCTTGGTCTTTTATTCTTTTCAGTCGCACCATGAAGTTCCTCTTCGTAAACCACTAAATAATTTAAAATATTTACTATCTATCTCCAGGAAAGGGTTTATGTCCCAATCCTCCTTATATGCTAAAACACAGCCACAATGCCTAACCAGAACCGTAGACAAGTCCATAATAATACCCCAAAGCAGTGTCCTACCTCCATTTAAATACATAAGAAACTAACCAACTTTAAGGCTACAAAACTTCTAGGCTAATTACAATAGTCTTACACTAGACTAATGAGAACGCCTTATCAGCAAAATCAAGGCCAAGACATTCCGTGCCAAAGCACAACCCCACCATT
This sequence comes from Brassica rapa, assembly GCF_000309985.2. Taxonomy (NCBI): domain Eukaryota; kingdom Viridiplantae; phylum Streptophyta; class Magnoliopsida; order Brassicales; family Brassicaceae; genus Brassica; species Brassica rapa. The sequence continues at coordinate 10,665,767 of NC_024800.2, forward strand.
TGACAGTAACATTCCAAAGATAGATCCCACTTTAAAGAAATTGTCTGGGGGATCAGATCGGAGCTGCTAGAATCATGGACAGCAGAATCATTGCAATCTATGTAATGGGACCGAATAACTTACCAGTTTCATCAAGCTGGAGCTTCATCTTGGCCTTCACCTTTTCAGCAGCTGACTGTTCAAGAAAGCAGCACAACAAGCCCTTAGTAAATCAATGTAAACGACTATCACAGAGACACACGCAAAGCAACGACAAGAACAATACAGAATCCAAATCTACAAACAGATAAAGGAACTCCAGAAGACTAGTTGTACCAAATAGGAGTTCATGGGTTTATCTTAAAACATAAAGGCACTTCAAAAGTCATAAGGATGATGTCTCAAACTCTCCAATGAGGAAGCTGAATGAGAGAGAGTATACCATATCATCGTAGCCTTTGATTAAGCGTGAGTAATCAATCTTCTTCTTCTCCTTGGCATCTTCTCTCCTCCTTCGTTCCCTCCTCGGCGACGAACTCCTACTCCGGCTCCTACGCCTCCGTCTCTCTCTGTCCCCATACCCACTACGTCTCTCTGCACTCCTGCTTCTCCTTCTATCTCTCTCATCCCTCTCTCTACTCCGATAACGACGCCGATCGCTCGAGCTCTTCTCGGAATGCTGATCTTCAGGTTTATTCTTCTCCTTCTTCAACTTATCTCGAATAGATCGGATATCGGAATCGTTCTCGGTGGGTTTAGGGTTGGAAGAAGCTTTGACGAACTGGTTGAGAAACGAAGAGGAGGATGCGATCGCTGATGCTCTCTCCGGAACCGCGTCGTTCCCGGAGGAAAAGCCGAGGCCTTGCTTGAAACGAGCTGCTCCTTCGCCTTTGCGCGTGAGCTCGTCGTAGTACGCCGCCGCTTTCTCCTCTTCCATTGCCTAACCGCCTCCCTTCGATTGTGCCGCTTTGTTTCTCAAACAAAAAAAGAGATGACTTTTAATTTTAATTATCCGTTATTTTTTGGTTAAACAAAGCTTCTTAGACCATCTCCAACCCATTGCTATTTTCACCTCTATAATAGCATTTAGAGGTGAAATTGCTCCAACCCACCTCTATTTCTTCCTCTATAATAGAAATTTCTATTTTTTCCTCTATAGCATTCCTCTATTTTTTACTCTATATTTTAGAGATTGCTATTTTAAGGAAATACATTGGAGCATATCTCACCTCTATTATAGAGTTCCTCTATTTTAGAGGTAAAAATAGTAAAATACATTGGAGATGGTCTTAGATAAATTACTCTCTATCCATTCAGCAAAAGTTGAATACAACTGATAACAAAGGCAAAACGGCCAAATGAAACGTTGCTACAGTAGCCAAGCTGATACAAATGGTAGAAGCAAACATTACACATATTCCACAAAAAGCTGTGAAAATTCCTCTAAACTCGAGACATCAATAGAGACAATAGTGGTGAGGAATGTGATATGATACTTATGATATTAGAGATCACATACGATGGCTCCAGTGCCTAAGATTGAACCTACAACTGAATTTAAAACAGTTTTTGTTTTAAAGGAATGAAAAACAAGACAAACATATGGGTTTCGTTCCTTGGTCACCATTCAAAGCTTAATAAACAGCTTTGGATTATCTCTTTTCTTGTTTTTCAAGCATGGATATGCGGCTGCATCAATTTGGAACCTTTGGATAACTAGAAACAAACCACTTTTTGAAAATAACCTCTTTTAAGTGACTACAAAGACAGTGGTGGATGCAAAAGATTAGAAAACAGTTAATTCTATCACCAAAAGCCTTTTTCTCGTGGCCAAAACTCCACCAGTTGCTTATGTTAGGAATTTTCTGACTTGTTAGATATATTGAATGTGGAATGATACATTAAAATGTGGAGGTTTTGGGTGGGTTATTCGATGAATAATTTAGTTCTAGCAGTAGAAGCTTTAGCGGTACGGAATATTCTTCAATCAGAAAAGACGGTTGGATTTTCAAATTCTCAAAAACTTCCGGACTTGGACGTCCTTGTCTCTCACATGTGTTCAGGGTAAGAGCTGAACGAGATTGCAAGTATTCTCCACAATATTAGTAATTTGCTAATTTCTTCACTCTTTTATCTTCTAATTTTATTCTACGTACGCACGGTGTTTAGCCGATGCACTTGCGAAGAATGCTCTAGCTAAACTCTTTTTCAATCACTCTCCTTTGAGTGTTTATAAAATGGACGCTTTGACCTAAAAATGTCTGTTGAACTTTCTAACTTTTTGAGAAAGCATGCATGCATGCCCTTGGTGCTCCTAACGGTCCTAACCATTTTATGTGGTGCAAACTCATTTCTCCATTGGTCAAACCTCATATTTCAACATTTATATGATTTTAATATATATATATATATATATATATATATATATATTCAAATAATCATGATACATATTTGTATCTTTAAATGTTAATTTTAGATAGTGTATGTTTAATTCTATAATTTGTAGTACTTTATAAGCGCTAATTGATTGAATAACGCCAAATTTGAATTCAAATTGGAAGACCATTAACTAAATAACGGACTATATTTTTGACTAAAATTCTTAATCATTGATTCATTAAGACACCGTTGTTATACTAATAATAAAATCACCGAAAAGCAGTTAATTAGCTCAAAACACATGCATCAAAAAGAAAGAAAACTTGATTACTTTGCTTGCAAGCTTAATGGCAAAGGCTTATAAAGAATGATTTCTTCTTTGCATTAGAAGGTTTTCTTTATTACAGTACATGTTATTTATTAATTAGTATTCAATTTTGTACTTTTTTGTTGTTGTACATTTCTTTCATACGGAAGATTCGAGAAATTATTTTTTATCGAAAATGTACAAATACAATACAAATACAAAATCAAAGTTGCATGATCCGAACAATAATCGAGAGAGATCGTCCTGATACGTTTTCCTATTCGATCTTCTTTTTTCTGCCCTCCCAGAATATCCAAAGATTACTTTCACCACTAAGGATATTATTTGACTATTCTTAGAAAAACAATAATATAAAAACTCAATCACTTTTGATTTTATTTTGCCCGAAAACTTTATTACCAAGGATTTCATTTTATTTTATATATGGTTTTGCCAGATTTGAATATGACTCTTTGGAAACAGAATAAACAAATAATTCTCTACGTACATGCAAAATCTCACAGATATGCAAAGATCTCTCTCGATATCATAATTTCCCTCTCTTTTTTTCTTTTTCCACTCTTCCTTATAAATCCCTAACCTCCACTCCAAATCCTCCATCACGTTTGCAAAATCATATATACACTCATATTCTCTCTCCCTATCCCTTGAGATCCTTTTGTTTCCAGAGATCGTTGATATGGCGGAGGTTATGCGTTCTGAGACGTTAAACATATCCAACAACACTTCTTCCTTAGCATCGCCGGAGCTTCTTCATGTTCTCGCCGTTGACGATAGCATCGTCGATCGGAAGTTCATCGAACGGCTACTCAGAGTCTCTTCGTGTAAAGGTAAACGACATGTTTCGGTTCAACGTTTTGGTTTTGTGGAATCTGTTTGACGTTCAAAATCTGACAGTTTTGATTTTATTATATATTCAGTTACTGTTGTCGATAGCGCGACAAGAGCTTTGCAATACCTTGGATTAGATGGAGACAACAACTCGGTTGGATTTGAGGTAATAGATCTGATGATAGCAGTTTTTTTTTTTTCTTCTTAAAATCCTTTCCGTATTGAAGATTTTCGAAATTTTCAGGATCTCAAGATTAATCTGATAATGACGGATTACTCTATGCCTGGGATGACTGGATATGAACTACTCAAGAAGATCAAAGTATGTTTATCTAATTTGTTTCATTCAATCGATCTCATATCAGCAAATACAATGAAAGTTTTGTACTAATTGGTTTTATGAAATTTGAATTTTTTATAGGAATCATCAGCTTTCAGAGAAATTCCAGTTGTCATTATGTCCTCAGAGAACATCTTGCCTCGTATTGATAGGTATGTTCTGTTTTCCTGTTATCTTAATCACGATTCTTAATCTTTGTTTAAGTTCATAATCATGTAAGATTATGAATTACCAGTAATAGTAATTCTATTAGATTTTGTGCATTTATTACTTCAGGAGATTCGGATATTAAAAGGGTTTTGTTTAGGGTAACTTTTAAGTAATCAAACTACCGTACTTTTTTTTTGTAAATACAGTTAGCCGATATGTATTGACCAAATTACATTGTTTACAATCGTATGAGACTTGCATGATAAAAGTATTATTACTTTTACTATCATGGGCAACTGTGGTGGTGATCGAGCTAAGATTTGGTGTTACTTTCGTGGGTCCTTGACCAAAATTTTCTAGAGGATATTAGGAATATATAATAAGCCATAAATTGTTTCTTGTGTCCACAAAATAAGTGAAGATAATCCATCATAAGTTAAGCAATATCTTCTCTTGAGATTTGATTCTGTTGCCGGGGATATGTGTTAATAACCCCAAAACTGTATAATACTATGCTTTTGATATGTTTTTTTCGTAATCTTTGGTAGGGTCATTTATAAATCTCATCCTCGTGTTAGACACCCCACATGCTTTTTGCTTATTATTAAAGAACCATCATTTACCAAAAAATAAGTCTAGTAATGTGATTGCCTATTATTATTATGAGCTGGCCATTTTGTGGATCCAAAGTTATCATCTTTGTGGAATAAGATCACTGATATTTGATTCTCTATTTGTGGATTCAGATGTCTTGAAGAAGGTGCTGAAGATTTCTTACTGAAGCCTGTGAAATTGGCTGATGTGAAAAGATTAAGAGATTCTTTGCTGAAAGCTGAGGAAAGAGTTTTCAAGAACATTATGCACAAAAGAGAGCTAGAAGCTAATGATATCTTCTCACAGCTAAAACGCGCAAAGATCTGAGTTTTTCTTTTCATATTCCATGATATGATCTTTAAAAAGCTCCTGTATAAAAAGGCTCAAAACGATTCACACACACTTAAGCATGTTCTGATTCTTTCGGCTTACGTTTTTGGAACTTTTACAGCCTTTTTGCTGATAGAACCAGTGAGGACTGATGAAGGTTTTTCTCTCATCAAATAGAAATGTAAATTTTAGACCGAAGGAAATTGAGATTCATTAGAGATGACATACTTTTTTTTCTTTCTTTGCATTAGATATGTACAATGTTGTTAATCGTGGAAATTTACTACTAGGAACTTTGTGCTTTTTGGGCCTTCACTTTACGTGGAAAAAGCGTTATTTACTTATGAGTTATTACTTATTATGACACACCCAAATAAAAATAGAACCATAAAAAAATATGATAATTGTCGAGAAAACTTACAGAAATGATTTAGAAATGGATTAGTACCAACTTGCATTACATAAAGTCAAGATAACCTTTTGTCTAATTAAATTAAGCTGTAAACATGGTACGAGTCCAGCGAGATAAATTACTTAAAATGTTGGACCACAAGTGGCTTTTCCTAGAAATTTCCCAAGTTGGCTTTTTAATAAGACCAAGAATCCCAGTTTCCTACTCTTTTCCATCTGTAACCAAGTATTTGTAATTTTGTATAGTTTCTCTTGGTTGATAAAAAAAAAGGTATAGTTTCTCTTGTTTTGACGTGTATAGCTAAAGGAAAAAAAGAAGATGCAAATAACGTGTATCAAAATTCTAAAGATTTTTGCAATTCGGTTATAACCAAAATTCTAAATACTGTATGATAAATGATCGACAAAAGAACTGATTATCATATTACAATTTCGTAACTCATCTGTGAAACTTTTAAATTTAACTTTGAATTCTCGGACCACCACCACCACCACCTCCCCCCAGGCCCCCACCCAAAAAAAAACTCTTTTCAGTTCTATATTGTTTTAAATATACTGAAAATGAAAACAAATAAAAATAAAATTGAATTACGGAACCTTTTTTTTGCTGGAAACTCAAAACAGAACCCAACCGAATAAAATTTGATTATAATCCTGTTAGTTTATTTCATAACTACTGTATAAAAAGTCAAATCAAACGACCGGACAAAACAGTCGTTCTGAATTCTGAACGCAAACCGGTATAGACAAGGAACTCGAGAGAAGGTTGCTGTGGTTTAGACAGTTTATAGGCCAGTTGAAAGAAATTGAACTGGTTCGATATGTGGAAAGCTATCCGGTTTACTTCCGGATAAGATTTTTGAAAAAGGAAACAGAGGGTAAAGCAGAGTTCTACTAGCAGACAAAGAGACTTTAAAATCTGGTATGGAAACCAAGTCAAGCGACAATAATTACTTATTTTCCCAAGAAGATACAAACTTTCCTCGCCCAAAAAAAAAGCATATAAAAATAGAAATTTCCGACAAAAAAATATGAATATCTATGAGTTCCTGTATAATCGCACCAATGTCGATTGAACAAGAATTACATCCAAAATCAGGAGAGGCTATTGGAGACGAAGGCAACACAAGTCAAGTTTTTTTTTTTTGGTAAAAGCTTACGGACAAAAGCCGAATGATTTGTTTTGAAGAAAATTTCTGCGAAACTCCAGTCATGTCGGAACGTACAGACAGAACTATTACTTTAGAGAACCATCCACGTAGACGGCTAATATTCGTGAACGTAAAGTCTCCAATCATAAAGTAAAGATAAATCTTAAAATATTCCCAAAAAACAATGTTGCAGTAAATCAGCTCACAATTTCGATGGGGGTACTTTTGGTAATTAAATCTCTGTATTTATATTTCAACCCCGCAGAGAAGAAGAAAGACCAAGACAAAGAGAGAAAAGTCAATCAATGGCGTTAGAAGCTTTTGCCGGAATCAGTAACGATCTAATCACCAGAGCATGTATGGCATCGACCAGAGCTTACAACACCGACCACTTTCACAAAGAAGAAGAAAGGGAAACCGTCTTTGTCGCTGTCAGACCATCTTTCTTGGAGAAAGATTGGTTTGCTCCGGAGAATAAGTCTCCCTTTGGAGAAACCAATATGAAGCGTGCTCAATTCCCTTGTATGAGGAGCATCGGCAACGACGTTGACGCCACTGTTAACGAATCTTTCCTTGAGAATTTTCAAGTTCTCACTTCTCCAACAACCTCATTTTGTGATTATGTAAGTAAATCTTTTAGACTTTTTCCCACTTCAATTGAGTACATATTTATGTCTGAAACTTGCCTTTTCAGGTCAAAACGGTTGTGGACAGCCGACAAAGTCAACGGATAGTGTTCACAGGACATTCCACAGGAGGTGCTACTGCAATCTTAGCAACAGTTTGGTATTTGGAGACATATTTCAAGAAGCCACGTGGTGGCTTCCCTCTCCCCGAGCCTCTTTGTGTGACATTTGGAGCTCCTTTGGTCGGTGACTACGTCTTCAAGCACGCCCTTGGGAGAGAGAACTGGAGCCGGTTCTTCGTCAACTTCGTCACAAGATTCGATATTGTCCCTCGGATAATGCTTGCTGGAAAAGCATCAACAAAGCAAGCTCTGCCTCACGTTCTTTCCCAGTTGGATCCTAGAGTTGCTATCCAAGAAAACGACCAGAGCATTCCAGGGTTCTACACAACGGTGATGAAAGAGACAGCAACTGTTGCTCACCAAGCTGTCTGTGAACTGATTGGATATGGAGATGCGTTTCTGGAAACTTTTTCCAGCTTCCTTGACCTGAGTCCTTACAGACCAGCAGGCATTTTTGTATTCTCTACAGGGACAGGATTGGTCTCAGTGAGCAACTCAGACGCCATTCTTCAGATTCTGTTTTACGCTTCTCAGTCCAGCAACCAGGACGAGCTGTCTTTAGTTCCATTTCAAAGCATAAAAGATCATCGTAGCTATGAAGAAATGGTACATTCAATGGCCATGAAACCGTTGAACCATCTGGATTTGCATCACTTGCCTTTAGATGGAGATCCTATCCTCCGTGACCTCGGACTGGTAAAATCTCTCTCTCTTTTCTCTCCATAGCTTGTCATTTGTAGTAGCAACATTTAGGGCCAGGCAAAATATCCGAACCGAATCTGACCCAAAAAGTTATACCGATCTAAAAAGTTGTACCACACCCTATCCGAAGCTGGTAAAATATCTGAATGGATCAAAAATTTTGGTATTTAAAGAAATGAAACCGAACCCGGCTCGGAATATTTCGATAACATTGATGTTTCTTTCTTCTTTTGCAGAGCACAAGAGCGAGACAATGCGTCTGTGCTGCATTTGAGGCAGAGAAGCAACGAGTTGATAACCAGACCAAGATCTACAACAAACTGCCAAAAATAGTAGAGAAGCTGACGTGGATAGAGGATGAATACAAGCCGAGGTGTAAAACTCATAAAAACGGGTACTATGATTCCTTCAAGTATTCGAATGAGGAGAAAGACTTCAAAGCCAACGTCAGTAGAGCTGAGTTAGCTGGTCTTTTTGACGAGGTGCTCGGTTTAGTGAAGAAAGGTCTACTTCCTGATGGATTTGAAGGTCACAGAGAGTGGATCGAGTTATCAACTCGCTACCGCAGATTAATCGAACCACTTGATATTTCAAACTACCACAGACACTTAAAGAATGAAGACACTGGGCCTTATATGCGTAAAGGAAGACCAAACCGATACAAACACGCTCAGAGAGGGTACGAGCATGAACTATTGAAGGCGGGAAAGAGTGCAGAGGAGATAAAGGAATCTGGTTGCGGATCTTGCTTTTGGGCTGACGTTGAAGAACTCAAGGGAAAAGCATATGAAAGTGTTGAGGTTAAAAGGTTTGAAAAGTTAGTTGAAGGGTGGATCGCAAACAGGGAGATAGATGATGAGCAAATATTTCTGGAGGGTTCAACATTTAGAAAGTGGTGGCATTCACTTCCTGAGGAACACAAACGCTCTTCTCTGCTGCGAGAACGTATGGCTGAAACAAGATCCACTTGAACCTGAAAGTTCTCAGATTGTTCAACTATTGTAACTTACTTGTTTACATTATTGCAATAAAGTGATGTAATAGCTCTCTGTTCTAATGTTTTAGAGTTCGATTTCCACATCAGGATGATCTTAGAGATAAGAAACATGTCCTAAGATCATCGTGAAATAATGTAATAGCTCTCTGTTCTAATGTCAAATTTGATTTCTACTTTACAATGATCTTAGAATATATAAACATGACTCTTAAGCCTAAAGCCATATCACATAGCATGAACCAGCATCACATAACCTTCTTTGGCGTTGACAGAGGAACATATCTATAATATTAAAAATATTACCTAAATATAATTACATATATTTTTCTCAAAAATTTCCATGATTTTTTTTAATTTTACTTTTTTTTCTTTATATTATTTCTAAATAAAATCTATAATAAAAATAAAAAAAAACTAGCAAAGGAAACACTTAATTTTAAAAACGAAAGTATATATTACACATATTGTGATTTCATTACAAGGAAAGTTCACAAAAAGGTAATTTTGATATTAAAAATAATTTTACTTTTGAATATAATCATAAATAATAACATAATATATATTTATATCAATCTAAATAATTTAAAATAATTTAAATAACATAAACCAAAATGAGAAAATATTTGAAAAGTTAATTGAAAGGTGGATCACAGACATGGAGATAGATGAGGAGCAAATATTTCTGGAGGGTTCAACATTTAGAAAGTGGTGGCATTCACTTCCTGAGGAACACAAACGCTCTTCTCTGCTGCAAGAACGTATGGGTGAAACAAGATCCACTTGAACCTGAAAGTTGTCAGATTGTTCAACTATTGTAACTTCCCTGTTTATTTGTGCAATAAAGTGATGTAATAGCTCTTTGTTCTAATGTTTTAGAGTTCGATTTCCACATCAGGATGATCTTGGAAATAAGAAACATGTCCTAAGATCATCGTGAAATAATGTAATAGCTCTCTGTTCTAATGTCAAATTTGATTTCTACTTTACAATGATCTTAGAATATATAAACATGACTCTTAAGCCTAAAGCCATATCACATAGCATGAACCAGCATCACATATCTTAAGATCAAATAACTAATTAAAAATCTTCAAAGTGATATGAACCGTAACATTGCAAACTGAAAGAATAAAAACTTATTGTGTAACTCTGGAGTGATCCGAACCTCAATATTTTCTCTCTTAAATTTAGTCCAAAAATATATATATCAAATTAAACATAATTTTATAAATATACACTTACAAATATAAGACGAAAAATTAAATTAAATGAAACATATAAATTAATAATATATATCCTAACTAAAACTTAAAACAATTATATTTCAGGATTTGTTGTAATTCAATATGTGAAAATTAATATCCATATATGTGCATGTAATTTCAGGATATCTATGGTTATATATGCATGCAACTTAAAACCAACAATACTTTATTTTTAAAATAACACATCCAACTGTACATAATTTTATAAAAGTGTATTTACAAATTTACAAAGATAAACATAATTGAAATCAATTAAAATATTTGATCTCAATTTAATTATAATGAAAAAATATGATTTAGTTGAAAATAATGGATGCAATCCCCAATATACAAAAACAAATAAATGGAGATCTAAATTACTATATCTAAAACTATGTACTTACCTAACTTAGATAAAAAAACATTACAATATATATTTATTTATATATATTATAAAATGTTTTAAATAAATGAAAGTGAAATTTGATCAATTATTAAAATTTGATTACTTATACAATATTTATATTTGTGAATGAGCACGAAAGAGCCATCTAGTATACAGCGAGTGAGAACCAAACAATTTTTTTTCCTCAAAGACATATTTATCTTTATCAGTGAAACATAGGTTCTTAATCTGACCAGACATATCAACCTACATAGCATATGACTTCTAAACCGCATATACAAGAATCAGACAGAGGAAGGAAATTACAAAAAATGACTCCTTCTCAAACAAATGTAAGGACTAAACAAAGGATCTCACTTTCTCAATAATACTGCCCAAAGCTTGGTAGAGAGGCACTTTTGGGTTTTGGCAATGAGAACCAAACAATATTATTCCGAAAGGAGCCGGAGGTTAATACAAATTGGTTATAGCATTGCTAACCTCTAAACGCTCCGAGTTCTAGCTGGTAGAATAATTTAAAGAAGCGAACAAAACTCAACCCATAGCACTTCAGTTTTCCTTTCTGATGCTAGTTTCATTGATGAAAGCTTGGCTCAAGTGTATGTATGTTTTAATAAACTTAAGTAAAGTAAGGTTTCATATTACCAAAAAGTTGCTGCCAGATTCGCGTTCCATCAGAATCCTGCACTGGTACAATCAATTCAAGGAAGCATAGCATACTGCAAAAGTTGACGTAAATCAACAAAACCAGACCATAACAATAGCAAAATAATCTTCAATTTGCTGTGTTTCCGTCTCTCAACAGAGAATCAAGCAGAAAAAATATAACATTGGTGGTCCATTCTAATAAGATACCAGAAGGTATAAACCTTTAGAATATTACAGATAAGCAGAGGCAAGGGAAAAGAGACATATTGCAACTTTATGTATTTGAAGTTCGTGTACCACTTTATGTACTCACACACACCACTCTACATCACCACCACCACCACCACCAACACATGTTTCAGACGAAGAAGAGTCACTGACATAGAAGAACATACATCATAGTTCTTAGGTGCCAAAAGACAAATCCTATACCCATATCTAAAGAGTTTTTAAAGACATGTAAAAAAACATAGAACATGCGAGGGAAAGAAAAGACGAAGTGAGAGAAAAGACAAACAGACACAGTTTGGGAAAAGACACATCCTCTTTACTTCATGACCTGCAAAACATGCTAGAGGAACGAGCAAGCCGAATAGTCAGACCACCATTTTGAACACTGGTCTCAACCTTGATTGTGTTCTTTTCATATGGCTTCCTGCAACCTGGACAACGCCCATCTCCGTCGCAGATCGTCTTGTGGCAGAAAAGACAGAGCCGGAATCCACAAGGGCACGGCAAGAAATTAGAATCTGTCAAGTCCAGATCTTCGTAGCAAATGGGGCATGAAGATGGCACCGCCGCAGAACTAAAATGCAAGTTCATGACCGGAAAGCTACGCTGCTTTCCCAAATTAGGGAGACCCTGGGGACGGAGCTTATCGTCTGCCCTCCACGCCTGGTTGCTCTTTTGCTTCCTTGACGGCTTCACATCCCTTACAGCCACATTAGATCCACTGACTGAATCCCTAAGAGAAGCTGATTGCTTGACACTCACATGCTCTTCAGGAGGATTCTCCTTCTTCTTCTCATGCTTTTCATCATCAGCTGCTAAAGCATCAGCAAAAGCCTCCCAGTCATCCAAACAACCGTCATCATCAGCAGCATCCTCTTCCTCTGTTATATTACCAGAGCAAGAGCCACCACTCCCACTGCTACTGCCGCTGCAGAAATTGGGGATTGAGTTTATACCACTCAGGGTACTGTTGGGGCTGTTCGAAAGCGACTCTATAAAGCTCTCGTGATGATGTGCTTCTCCTTCTCCACGCTGCTCATTTAACTTCTCAACGGGAAGATCTCTCTGAACAACGGTTTTCCGATTGGGAACCGTCTCCTCCTTATCCCCTTTGTTGATCATCGCAACTGATGGTAAGACCCAAAATCAATATACACATCCCAAATTGAAGATAAAGATTGGATCTTTAATTAAGGATCATACCTTGAGAAAGCCATTGCTCACGGCGGAGACCTAGCTTGCTCTGTTTCAATTTGGCCGCCCTGTTGGTCTGCGACCCAAATGCAATGAGAAACCCCACAAAAAGGAATCGAATTGAGAATTGATCAAAACATTATTATTACCCTTTTCTTCTTCCCCATGTCCCTCGCGCTTGGGGCTGCAGAAGCAGATGCGTTGGTGATCGAATCAGAAATCATCTCTTGCAGCTGATTCCAAAATCGCAAATTCAAACACAAAAAGCTGTAAAGATTCTCAAAAACCCTAATCAGATTCGTCGCGCGAGAAGGAACGTGCGGTTTTTTTTTTCTATTTGTCTGTCTTTCTTTTGTTTGTTGTGTCTGTGAAGAGAAAGAGAGGAGAGAGAGATAAAGAGATAACGGAAACTCCTCGTCTCCGCTCATAACTTTCTCGTGACGATAATACCCCTGTATTTGACTTTTGTACACGCTCGAGGGGAGGGGCTGTTTTGTAATCCTAAGGATCTCATACGTGTGAGTTTCTTCTCACCGGCAAAACGGTGACGTATGGTGGACTATTACACGTGAGGAAAGTTCATATGATTCACACATATAATAAAAGAGAGTGGAAAAACAAACAGAGAGAGAAGTGTTCAAAAAACAAACAGAGAGAGTTTCTAGATGTTTCGTCTAGTAACAAATCTGCAACAGATATTTTCTCTTTCTGTCGAGCAACAGAGAGTAAATGAACACACGGAAAAGTCAAAAAAGTATTTACAGATTCCGACCAAACACAATTTTTTTCTAATTTTGGTGACATGAAAAGCATGTCTGCGACTAGAAAAATATCAAAAATATAAATTATTAGTTAGATGTTAAGTTATTACGAGAACTAGGAAATGTTAAATCTCCAGATCATTTGGGCATTAAAGAGAAGCAAGCCCAGTGGACTTTTTATGTCCAAACTTTTTTGGGTTCAACACAACAGTCGGTAGAATATGACCATTTCCACAGATCCATCAACCCGACCCGTTTCACACTCGTCGTGTCTGGCGACTGGCGAGGAACAAGACACGCATGACTGCTTTACGCTCTCTCTAATTTTGATTTGGGTTCTCCTCTTCATTTTCGCATTGATTCCTCTCCTAACCGAGAAAGAAGATGAGTGGGATAGAACCAGACATGGAAGATCTGTTCCAGGAGAAGAAGCGTGTCAGGAATCCTCTCGTTCCTCTCGGTTTGTCTTCCCTTTCACATCTCTCTCTCTCTCTTTCGATCTCTATTTGCGAAATCGAACATTTCTTCTCGAATCCTGCTATAGAGGGTTTCTGATTTTTACATATGTCCGATCTTTGTACACAAGAACTTGTTCTCTTTGATTCATAATAAAATGGTTTCCAAATATCTCCTCTACTCCTCCTAAGCTATGAAATTGAGTTACAATTGTGGATTTTCTTTTTCACATTTGTATGATTATAGTTTTTTTCTATTGCTTTAGAGATACTCAAGTTTCACATTGTATAAAACTCTTAATTCGTAATATATGTAAAGAAATTGTTCTTGGATCTTCAAACAACTTCGTTTATGATATCAATTACTCTTTCACTTGGATCTCATCTAGCAATTCCATATTTTATCCAATTATAAAGACTTGTTCTTTCAATGTTTCGATCAAATTCATGCTTCCACTAATAGCCCCTATAGGCCGGTTTATCTATGTGGGACGTGTTTGGATGAGAAACTAGTTCGCTCTTCATAAGGCTTTTTTTTTTAAATTATTGAGGGTTTCTAAAGTTTGAACATTTGTTTATTATCTTCTCCACTTTTTGTTTCCTTGCTCAAGAAAAACTGATCATTTCTTGCGGATGATACGCATTGCAGGTGCACTTGCTACTGCGGGAGTGCTCACCGCTGGGCTGATTAGTTTCAGAAGAGGGAATTCTCAGTTGGGTCAGGTTTTGATGAGAGCTAGAGTGGTCGTCCAAGGTGCCACTGTTGCTCTAATGGTTGGAACAGCTTACTACTACGGTGATAATCCGTGGCAGAAATGAGCTGCAGCTACTTGTGAGATGGGTCAGAAGAGGTATGTGCTTCTCTTTTTGAGCGTCAGAGAAGTCTTCCGTCTTGTTAGGATTTACAACTTGCAAGGGCTACACATCAAATGAGTTTGAATAATTAAGAACCAAAAAAGTTGTTTTGTTTCTTGATCAATTTGATTATATTGATTCTGAGGGAATTTTCAGAAACCCATCTTTACTCTTATTACCTATCCAAATCTATATTATTATTAGTATTTTCAGCCGACGATCTATGTGATTTATTTGCTCACTCATATGCTTGAGTTTCGACTTCTTGAAAGCTCTATTGTGAAACAATGGAACAATGAATCATCACATACTTATCTACATAGACTCTATTTTCAAGGTTTAAAACGAGTTGGGAATGAAATATTATGAATTAAAAGGCAAGGGCATAACTAATGATTTTAAGGACATTGAACTGTATGAGAATGGTGAGCCTAATAGAGTTTTGTTTTCCATAGGTCAAGTTTATTCGTAATATCCTTGTTTTTTTTTTCTATCAGCTTATTACGCTTCTTGATCCTCGAAATGCGAAACTCTTATCACAGTTATGTTTTCTAGCCATGAACAATGATTAAGAAGGTTTAGCTAATGGTCATGTCGCCAACACTTACAGAGGGACAATGGGAAGCTTTTGAAATGAAGCAGTTTTGAAACGTGTCTTGATGTGTGAAATCTCTCGTGGCTATATTTTAAAGAGACTGATCACTGAACTAAACTCAAAACTGTTTCTTCTTTTCAAACACCAAAATGTGTAGGATTACTTTGTCTGAAACCCATGGAACAGAAGCTCTTTCACCTGATCTTCATCCGCAGCAATAATAGCTCGTTTGAAATAATCCATCTTCGAGCTCTGTAATCTCTGTATTATGCTTGGTTATCTCTGCTCTTGCTCTTACCATCGTCTTCCTAGGTATCCTCTACTTAGTTTTCAATCCAAAAGTCCTCAACTTTACTCCGAACTCACATTTTCAACACCAACACATACATCTCTTACTCCTTTCCCACAGGCTCCAGCACCTCTTCTTCCTCCATGACTCTGGTCTACTCCTCGGATGCTAAAGCGCTTCCTTGCTAGGAAAATGAAAAAAAATGAAAGCACATATATATATATATATTTTTTTTTTTTGATAAAAAAATGTTGAAATTTAGTATCTTTTCTATTTTATACAGAAATACATAAATTAATATTGGTAACGAAAGAATTTAAGCAAAAACATTAGCTACACAACACCGGAAACTAACGGAAAACATAAATTGGTAACAAACATAAACCATGTTCAATACTCACTTATTCATATGTTCTTACTACAAACTATTAATATATGATATATCTAACAATAAAACAAATCATCCATGGATAAAATAAAACTTGCACAATGGAAAATACTAGACCCTCGTTATACATTCACGTGATACATACAAAGAGGCATAACTTTCAACGATGGACAAATCAAAACAAACTTGACGTATAGAAATCAACAAAGGAAACGCCAAACTCATGACGCAAGAGACTTTTTCAACGCGGCCGCCACAAACTTAACAACACAGAACATGCCCTAAGAGATTCATACTATTTCACGGAGTCAACGCTGATAACAGCCGGAGGTTTTCCAAAAACAACGGGAACAGAAGCGTAGCGCATAGAGAAGCTCCGATACCCTCCGAATCCAGCTTCATCGTCCTCTTCGTCCTCCCCTTCATCCTTAAAATTCAATTTATAACTCGAAGTATCGTACTTATGTCTGGCGCTGTTGTCCCAGGCGCGGCCACGGCGTTGATCGCGGTTAAACTGACGGATAAAAGTCTTCCACCGTGGCCCAGCTACGATCTCCGACCACTCTCGGATCTTCAGAATCGCACGTATCCACCACCGTGGCTCGTGATGGTGGTTGCTGTGTAAATCAGTCGTCTTCCGCTGCCACCAGGAGGAACCCACGGCGAGGCAGGAACAGCAAGGAGAGTTACCGAGAAGCGGATCCGAGGTAGTCTCTGGCTCGGGAGCTGCTCGCAAAACTTCCATACCAAAAGGGTCGTAACAGAGTTGAAAACGTTTTGGTCGTATATATAAGCCAATTACGGCATTGTCGTTAGCTGTAATAAAAACCATTGTTTATATATATATATATTTTAAAAAAATATTTATTTTAGCTAGTCACAAACAGGATACTTTTCTAGCAAGTCACATGTTTATAAATATTTTGTCTAAACAGATAATAATTAATATTGTGAGTTTTAGCAACTTACCCAATAAATCAAATAAACGATAAGATGATATCAACAGAGTCAAATAGAGCAAATCATACCAATCAAAGAAACAATCAGATGATGATAGTCGTTAAGAAAATAACACTTTTAGTTTTCATAATTATTTATCTAGTTTTCATATTTAACTTGCAAATATATCTGTGAACATAGTTTTTCAAATTAAGAAAAAAATAATCCAAACCGTGTTTTCATTTCACCTTTTTAATTATTAAATTTAAAACTACATTTCATAAAGCATAGTCAAACCGATGTTTGATAGTTCGTAGATACACAACTCTCTCCTCTCCTTAATTGTCTCCAGTATTTTACGTCATTCTTCCACTCCCACAAATGTCTCCCTTCCATAACTTCAAACACACGTAACCAAAAAATGAGCAACCTCCACCTCCACACCTCCGCACGCTTCCGCAATTTCCCGACGGCTTTCTCCCGTCGCCACCATAACAACAACGACCTCCAAAACCAACGCGGCCGATCCGTTTTCTCCGAGCTAGGTGACACAACCCTCGACCCAAGCGGTGACCTAATCACGAGATGGAACCACATCTTCCTTATAACCTGCCTCCTCGCGCTCTTCCTCGACCCTCTCTACTTTTATCTCCCTATTGTCCAAGCCGGAACGGCCTGTATGTCCATCGACATCGGTTTCGGCATCCTCGTCACCTTCTTCCGTACCCTAGCCGATTTCTCCTTCCTCATTCACATTCTCCTCAAATTTAAAACTGCTTTTGTCTCCAAATCGTCTAGAGTCTTTGGTCGCGGCGAGCTTGTCATTGACCGCCGTGAAATCGCCATCCGTTACCTTAAATCTGAGTTCATTATTGACCTCGCTGCCACGCTTCCTCTTCCTCAGGTTCCACTCATTTTCTTTACTTCTCTAAAGATCCGATACGTAACAATGGCAGAATCGTATTATGTGTAATCATGAAACACACAAATGTCTGCGTTATCAATTGTGGAATCATGGAATTGCATAATCTAATCAATTTGGAAAGAAAATTTAAACATGTCTTGATCAGCATGCTTGTCTAATCTCAAAAAAAAAAACTTAAACACAAATTTGTATTTTAAATTAACCATTAAAATCCTGTGAAATTTTGAAACCATTTTGCTATTCCTCATATTACAAAATCAGAGTCTGGATTTATTGCTGATGTGCTATATTTTTTATTTTTTTTCACAGATAATGATTTGGTTTGTGATCCCAAATGCGGGAGAATTCAGATACGCAGCACATCAGAACCACACACTTTCCTTGGTCGTCCTGATACAGTACGTGCCTCGCATCCTCGTCATGCTTCCACTAAACCGTAGGATCATTAAAGCCACTGGAGTTGCAGCCAAAACAGCCTGGTCCGGTGCAGCCTACAATCTCGTGCTCTACTTACTTGTGAGCCACGTAAGTATATAATCCTTTTGTCTTCCTCCACATGAAAATTTCTTCTGTTTCACAGTTTTGGTTTCCACCTTTAGGTTCTTGGTTCGGTTTGGTACGTTTTATCGATCCAGAGACAGCACGAATGCTGGAGAAGAGAATGCATTAAGGAGATGAACGCAACGCATTCACCGTCTTGTAATCTCTTGTTTCTAGACTGTGGATCGTTGCGGGATCCAGGCAGACAAGCTTGGATGCGCATCACTCGGGTTCTCTCTAACTGCGATGCACGTAATGATGATGACCAACATTTTCAGTTTGGTATGTTTGGTGATGCCTTCACTAATGATGTCACTTCTTCTCCTTTCTTTGATAAATACTTCTACTGTCTTTGGTGGGGTCTCCGCAATCTCAGGTTAGCTTAATCTGAAATCAAATCAAAACCACCACCGTTAGTTTTTTTTTTGCTATTTCAGTACTGACGGTTCCTTGCTTTAATTTGGTTTGTTTAGTTCTTATGGACAGAGTCTTGCAGCTAGTACATTGAGTAGTGAGACTTTATTCAGTTGTTTCATCTGTGTTGCTGGCCTTGTTTTCTTCTCTCATCTCATTGGCAATGTTCAGGTAATTTTTGTGCATCTAATTCATATAGTTTTTGATACATTATTTATGTCAAGATGTTGGTCAGGTGGATATCATTTTTTTTCCTTATGCATATTCTAGAGCTTAACAAGGGAGACTTAAATTGATTTTTACTTTCTTGAAGAACTATCTGCAATCGACAACGGCTAGGTTAGATGAATGGAGAGTGAGAAGAAGAGATACAGAGGAATGGATGCGACACAGGCAATTGCCACAGGAGTTACAAGAGCGTGTGAGGCGGTTCGTCCAATACAAATGGTTAACCACTCGTGGAGTCGATGAAGAAGCCATCCTCCGTGCTCTACCATTGGATCTTCGTAGACAGATCCAACGTCATCTCTGTCTCGCTCTAGTTCGCCGTGTAAGCCACCATATTTCGATTACTTCCTATTCAAGTAATAAGTCCTAATTCTACATTTTTATTTTATTTTATTTTGTAAATCAGGTGCCATTCTTTGCACAGATGGACGACCAGCTCATAGACGCAATATGCGAGCGTTTGGTTCCATCGTTGAACACGAAAGATACATACGTGACACGGGAAGGCGATCCTGTAAACGAGATGCTTTTCATCATTAGAGGTCAGATGGAAAGTTCGACTACAGATGGTGGACGGTCAGGATTCTTTAACTCAATCACGCTCAGACCAGGAGATTTCTGTGGTGAAGAGCTCTTAACTTGGGCTTTAATGCCAAACATTAACCAGAATCTCCCCTTGTCCACGAGAACCGTGAGAACTCTCTCTGAAGTAGAAGCTTTCGCTCTCAGAGCAGAGGACTTAAAGTTTGTAGCTAACCAATTCAGACGCCTCCACAGCAAGAAACTCCAACATGCTTTCAGGTAATATTAAAATACAATTAAAATTTCTTGCTTCACACGCTAGGTTTTATTGATATTAATTATGTTTTGACTATGATCAGATACTATTCGCATCAGTGGAGAGCTTGGGGAACTGGTTTTATACAAGCTGCATGGAGACGATACATGAAGAGGAAGTTAGCTATGGAGTTAGCTAGGCAAGAGGAAGGAGACGATTACTATTATGATGATGATGATGATGATCAATACGGAGGAGAGGACATGCCTGAAAGTAGTAACAACGTAGACGACAACAGCAGCAACAGTCAGAATTTGAGTGCGACGATATTAGCGTCTAAGTTTGCAGCTAATACGAAGAGAGGTGTTTTAGGGAACCAAAGAGGGTCTTCCAGAATTGATCCTGATGATCCAACTTTGAAGATGCCTAAAATGTTTAAACCAGAGGATCCAGGATTCTTCTGAATTTTCTTTGTTTATTTTTTCTTTTGTGAAAAAAATGAATTTAGGATATTTTCAGAGACTGACTTGATTTGCTGTAAGCAACAATTTAATCAGACATATAAATAAACATCATTACAGATTAAAGTAATTGTGTCTGGTGTTGATTTATATCCAGCGCATACTTAGCTCCTACGGCTTTTAACACCGCTTTTATTGGTATGGACTTATCTTGTGATAGTTGTAGCCTAGTTAGGTTTTCACATTTGAATTAAGTTTTTTTTTCAAACATGTATAGAGTTATTTTTTACGCTTAATTTATATATGAATTTACTAATTTAAAAATGAAAATAATAACAACTCGGTGATAATTCTGATTAGTGAGAAATTATCAATAAAGATTATTAGATGGGAAAGAAAACTATAGTAATTTATAAGAAAATAATAATTTTTGTTCATCTATGCAAAAAACATTCAACGGACTACAACATCACCAAAGTAACCTACGTCATTTACAAGAAAAGATGAAAAACCATATAGAAGAGATGACCCAACTACCGCACATAGAAAACGACACCACATCCTAACATGCAA
This sequence comes from Brassica rapa, assembly GCF_000309985.2. Lineage (NCBI taxonomy): Eukaryota > Viridiplantae > Streptophyta > Magnoliopsida > Brassicales > Brassicaceae > Brassica > Brassica rapa. Next base: position 10,686,631 of record NC_024800.2, read on the forward strand.
CTATTGCATTTGTATATTTCTTTTGATTATGATTTGATTTGATAATTTCCAAGCTATATCCACAATTAATTAGTATTCTTTTTGCAGATGGAGGTAAAAATGGAAGAGATAAAATATTGGTAGATAAGAGTTCATGCCAACTAATAGGCATAGCTCTTTGTCTTACTCTTATCTTTCAGAATAAGAAACATATATTAACTTCTTGATTATTACAATATTTAATGCCTTTCTTATCTTTCATTTTCTAATTTATTGAAAAACGGACAATATGGCTTAGTTGTCAATGGCCATTCAATGTACGGCAACGCACACCAAGAGAGTGCAACTTAGCGACATGTGTGAGAGATACTGCGTGAGATCTTAACCGTTGGATTCCTTCCTTCTCCTTCAAATCATAATATAAATTTCATTTGACCGAAGAGGAAGAAAATCCGAAGGAAAAGATAAGAAACTTGAAGTTTCAAAGCAGTTTAGCATCCATGGCGGCTCGTAGTAGAGTGTCTTCTCTATTGTCACGATCCTTTTCAGCTTCCTCTCCCTTTCTCTCTCGTTCTCAAGGTATAACTCACACATACGAAACACAACAGTAATCTCCGAAACTATCTTCATGTTTTAACATTTTTTCTTGGAATAAAAAGATTAAAGTATGTTATGTCTTTCGATTTTCAAGAAAAGTCATAGCATAACACGTTCATTTGGGAAGATGGCAATATATATCGTAATTAACCAATAAAATAGATCGAATAATTTAGATTTATATGCTTGGATCTATGGTGAAAAATATTGGTTATGATGCATTAAAATTTAAACATATTTTTCAGGAAGAAATTTGAATAATGGAAGTAGGATCGTACGGAGATTTGGAACCTCTTCTGCAGCTGAAGAAGTCATAAGCCCATCGGTTCAAGTTTCTTACACAAAGCTCCTCATCGATGGGAACTTCGTAGACGCTGCTTCTGGTGAGTGCAGTTTTCATCTTTTAATCTTCCTCAAGAAACAAAGAGTTCTGTTCGGAAACAGAGTAATAAAGAAGGAACAACATGAGTATCTCTATTTAATCGTTGGTTTTTTTTTTTAAATTGGGGATTTAGGTAAGACGTTCCCGACTCTTGATCCACGCACAGGGGAAGTCATTGCGCATGTAGCTGAAGGTGATGCTGAAGATATCAACCGGGCGGTGAAAGCTGCAAGGAAGGCCTTTGATGAAGGACCTTGGCCTAAGATGACTGCTTATGTATGTAGTGAATACTGTTTTTTTTAGTTTTTAAATGTGTAAATGGTCCTAATCTTGGTTATGATGTGGGTTTGGATTTTCAGGAAAGGTCGAGGGTCATGTTGAGATTCGCAGATTTGGTCGAGAAACACAGCGAAGAGCTCGCTGCTCTAGAGTCATGGGACAATGGGAAGACTTATGAACAAGCACTAACAGCAGAGATTCCAATGGTCGCCAGATTGTTCCGTTACTATGCTGGTATCATATCGTTTAGAAATGTTCCTGGTCTTGCTGCTAGTTTCTGTGAATGAACGTTCTTGGTTTCGGTTTAATGTGTAGGGTGGGCGGATAAGATTCATGGGCTTACAGTTCCAGCTGACGGAAACTATCATGTTCAGACACTGCATGAACCCATAGGTGTTGCTGGTCAGATCATACCGTGGAACTTTCCGCTTCTGATGTTTGCTTGGAAAGTTGGTCCTGCTCTTGCTTGTGGTAACACCATTGTCCTCAAAACCGCTGAACAGACTCCTCTCACTGCTTTCTACGTCGGCAAACTTTTCCTTGAAGTAAGTAAGATACATGCAATAGATTCTCTTCTTGAAGATGAGAAATACAAGTAACAATGTTTCTTGTGATAGGCGGGTCTTCCTCCTGGTGTTCTGAATATAGTTTCTGGATTTGGTGCAACCGCTGGTGCTTCTCTCGCAAGTCACATGGACGTAGACAAGGTGGAGATAACTATTTGCTTCCTCTTAACTTCTTGAAGAGGCTAAATTTATGTTGCATTGTTTTTTTTTTTCCCTCCAGCTTGCTTTCACAGGATCGACTGATACTGGTAAAGTTATACTTGGACTGGCTGCTAACAGCAATCTCAAGCCGGTAACTCTGGAACTTGGAGGGAAGTCACCGTTCATCGTATTCGAAGATGCTGATATTGATAAGGCTGTAGAGCTTGCTCACTTTGCTCTCTTCTTTAACCAGGTTTGGTCAATATAGTATAATATATACATTGAGATTGGTTAGTCAGTTTATTAGTTAGTTCTTGAGATTGAGATAATGTTTTTGTAGGGGCAATGTTGCTGCGCGGGGTCTCGTACATATGTTCACGAGAAAGTGTATGATGAGTTCGTTGAGAAAGCAAAGGCACGCGCTTTAAAACGTGTGGTTGGTGATCCTTTCAAGAAAGGCATTGAACAGGGTCCTCAGGTTACACATATATACACCACACCCTCCTTGTATTAAAAGGAGGTTTTTTATCTTTTGTTTATTTTGTTGATTTGTTTTGTGTAGATCGACTCAAAGCAATTCGAGAAAGTGATGAAGTACATAAGGTCAGGAGTGGAAAGCAATGCTACCCTTGAATGTGGAGGTGGTCAGGTTGGAGACAGAGGCTACTTCATCCAACCTACAGTCTTTTCTAATGTTAAGGTATAATAAACAACTCGTCCAAGTTAAGACTCCTTCATTGTTGGTTTATACCAATTCACTAAAAAAATTGACCGCTGTTTAATTACAGGACGACATGCTTATAGCTCAAGACGAGATTTTCGGTCCAGTCCAGTCCATCTTGAAGTTCAGGTACATAGAGCTAGCTCTACCAATAAACTTGAAGTTATACTTACCCCTTCACTAGTGATCGGATATGTGATTAGCCTGAATGTTTAAACTGGTCTAGTAACCAAATAAAACACAATTTTGGTTAATATGGTGATTAATGATGTATTCGGTTAAAAGCTTAAACCATACATATTTGATGTTGGATTCAGTGATGTTGATGAGGTGATAAAGAGGGCGAACGACACTAGGTACGGGCTAGCCGCAGGGGTTTTCACAAAGAGCCTGGACACTGCAAATAGGGTGTCGAGGGCTTTGAAAGCTGGCACCGTTTGGGTCAACTGTTTCGATGTCTTTGATGCAGCCATCCCCTTTGGTGGTTACAAGATGAGCGGCAACGGCAGAGAGAAAGGTATTTACAGTCTCAACAACTACTTGCAGGTCAAGGCAGTCGTCACTCCCCTTAATAACCCTGCATGGATCTGATCAAAACAAAGACTCTTAAAAGCTTAAATAATAAAAATAAGGCCATGGTTTGTTACTTGGAAAGATTGTGAACACTGTGTGTGTAATCAAGTTCTCACTGTTGGTTTATCTCATGTTACATAAGGTTACATTGATCCGTTTACTATTTCTGGTTCATTTTTTTTTTGCATGATTAATTGAAAATGCAACATTACCGAAGTTTGTCGTAAATTATTTAGAAATTCTATCAAAATATATTTTCAAAAATATCCTAACATTTGAGTTTAAAACTTAGTAAAATAGGATTAAATTTACAATTCAATTTCTACAAATAATTTAGAGGTTTTTGCCAAAACTAACCCACAACTTAATTTTAATTCCAAACCTATACCCAAACTTGAATCAAATGCAAAACTAACCTAAAAGCCTAGTGAAATTACAGCTCAGCCCCTTGTGACCAAACAAAAAAACAGAAGCCATTTTTACGAATATAGCCCCAGTAAATCGTCTGAGTCGTCTGAGATGTTGGAAGTCGTCTGGACGACTGAAGTGTAAGTCGTCTGGTACCAGTTTATTTTAAAAATAATTTATAAATCTTGTAAAAAAATATTTTGATGCGTAAAAAATAAAAATCAAGTAATTATAAACAGTTTTAACTGATATAAATTAAGATATGATAAAATTGATTTGTTTTGAAGATATATGAGTGGAAGTAGTGAATCATGAAATACTTTGGTTTAGGAGTTTGGCAAACATATGTTGTAGTATTGTATGTATTGTTAGGGTTAGATTTTGGAAAACTAAAATGTTTTTTTCAAAAATTAGTTTTCACCTATATGTGTTTATTTCTGTATATAGTAAACACTTTTCAAGTTTGATTTGGTTTTATGAAGTGTTTAATTAGATAATTAAGTTTAGGGGTTATGTTTAGGGTGTGGACGACTTATATTTCAGTCGTCTGTTGAATAATTTACCCGGACGACGTATATTTCAGTCGTCCAGACGACTTACTTGTAAGTCGTCTGGAAAGTCTTCTATTTTAGTAAGTCGTCTGGAAAGTCTTCTATTTTAGTTTCCCGCTAAAAATATTTAATTTCCCGCTAAAAATATTAAACTCTTCTGGACGACTTACATGTAAGTCGTCTGTTTTAATTTCTTCACCAGACGACTGAAATGTAAGTCGTCCAGGAAGTCGTCTGAGTCAAAAATATTTAATCTAATTGGATTTTTTGTCTCCCTATATAAAGAAAAATTTACACATTCTCTCTCCTCCTCTCAAATAGCTGCAACAAAAATGTAATGTTCATCATTCTAAAACTCTCCAACCTCTCTCTTATCTCTTTGACTTGAAAACACCAAACTTTATATGAATTTTTCAGTTTTGTCTCATGTATTTCTTACTAATATATCTCTTTTGCAGGTTTTTAATCAAATGGTACTCATCTTCCACTAATTTAGAGGTAGATCTATTAATTTTAGATATGTATTTTTGTGTGTTCTATAAATGTAGATTTATCTAATCTTCCACTCATTTTCTCTATTTTTAAGTCATTTGAACGTTTTTGAATATGCAGGTTTTTCAGATCTGGATTTGATGTGCAGGTTTTTCAGATCTGGAAGACTTCTGGGACGACTTACCTGTTAGTCGTCTGGAAGTCGTCTGGAAGTCGTCTGGACTTCTTGGAAATCTTCTGACAAAGTCGTCTGGACTTCCAGGAAGTCGTCTGGACTTCCAGGAAGTCGTCTGGACTTCCAGGAAGTCGTCTGGACTTCCAGGAAGTCGTCTGGACTTCCAGGAAGTCGTCTGGACTTCCAGGAAGTCGTCTGGACTTCCAGGAAGTTGTCTGGATTTTTCTGAGCGTTTTGGTAAGTTCTTATGTCTGATTTTTCTTCATTTGGTAACTTCTTGTTGTATAAAGTTCTTACTTTTTTCCCAAACTAAAACTCTCCAAACCCACTCTAATCTCTTTGACTTAAAAACACCAAACTTTATATGAATTTTTCAATTTTGTCTCATGTCTTTGTTACTAATCTATTTTTTTTTTTGCAGGTTTTTAATTATTTGGTACTCATCTTCCACTAATTTAAAGGTAGATCTATTATTTTTAGATATGTATTTTTGTGTGTTCTGTAAAGGTAGATTTATCTAATCTTCCACTCATTTTTTCTGTTTTTAAGCCATTTGAACGTTTTTGAATATGCAGGTTTTTCAGATCTGGATTTAATATGCAGATTTTTCAGATCTGGAAGACTTCTGGGACGACTTACTTGTTAGTCGTCTGGAAGTCGTCTGGACTTCCTAAAAGTCGTCTGGACTTCCTAAAAGTCGTCTGGACTTCCTGTAAAGTCGTCTGGAAGTCGTCTGAACTTCCTAAAAGTCTTCTGGCAAAGTCGTCTGAACTTCCTGGAAGTCGTCTGGACTTCTTAGAAGTCGTCTGGACTTCTTAAAAGTTGTCTGGTCTTGTCTACTCAAGTGGAATCCAAGCTTGTCTTTGTAGATGAATGATCTATAATAGTTTTGTTTGTGGTCTGTTTTATGAATTGCATGTATACTCTTTTAGTTGTGAATTTTTTGTAAAATCAGTAATAATGTTTTCCAAGATGTATTAAATGTGCTAACAATGTGTTTACACATTTACAAATCAATGAAATAATAGACTTCAGTAGCCTTTTTCTTATCTTTGGATCTCTCATATGCAATAATAAACTCCAATGGCCTTTTTCTCATCTTAATAAACAAGAATGTTGGTAAGAGATGGAAACAAACAATAGTAACTAGTCAAAACATATCATATTTTTTATAAGTTTGCATTGAAAAACTTAGTCAAATTTAGTAAAACTAAGGGAGAGAACATATTTTGTAAATATAAGTTTTACATATCTTGAAGTTACTTATCACTCTTAAAAATACAAGTTATTCAAAAACTAACGTAGAAGACTTAAAAACTAGTGGAGAAGACGCGGACGACTTCAATCTAAGTTGTCTAGACGACTAAACTATATGTCGTCTGGTCAACGCAGAGGTTATTTTTGCAATTGACTTTGAAATCTGTTATTTCGGACGACTGAAAGTTAAGTCGTCTACTATTGTTTGGTTAAAAAAAAAACTCCAAAAAAGCTAGACGACTTACATTTCAGTCGTCAGAGGTTAGTTTTGCATTTGACTGGATTATTTCAGAAGTTTGACTTTTTGGACGACTTACATTTCAGTCGTCTAGTGAAAATTAAAATAATAATATTTTTTTAAAAGTAGACGACTTACAGTTAAGTCGTCATAGGTTAGTTTTGCAATTGAAAAAAAAAACTTCAAGATTTAATTATATACAGACGACTTATAATTCAGTCGTCCACGAGACGACTGAAATGTAAGTCGTCCAGGATTTACGAGGTTTGACCAGAATCTCGGAAAAAAATCCTGGACGACTTACAATTAAGTCGTCTGGTGGACGACTGAATTATAAGTCGTCTGTGTATAATTAAATCTTGAAGTTTTTTTTTTCAATTGCAAAACTAACCTATAATTACTTAAGTGTAAGTCGTTTACTTTAAAAAAAATATTATTATTTTAATTTTCGCCAGACGACTGAAATGTAAGACGTCTGGGGAAGTCAAACTTCTGAAATTATCCAGTCAAATACAAAACTAACCTATGACGACTGAAATGTAAGTCGTCTAGGTTCTTTGGAATTTTTTTTGAAACCAAACAATAGTAGACGACTTAACTTTCAGTCGTCTCAGGTTACAGATTTCAAAGTCAATTGCAAAAATAACCTCTGCGTTGACCAGACGACTTCCAGGTAAGTCGTCTACAGCCAGACGACTGAAAGGTAAGTCGTCTACAGCCAGACGACTTCCCAAGTAAGTCGTCTGACGAACAGATCTGGAAAAAAACTCGATGTCATACCTTAAATTGGTGAGATAAGTTCCTTAGCATACATAAGGCTTCTCCAAGCACACATAATCACAAACGGAAGTCACCCACCCATAATCGTTAGCTTCTATGACTCTATGAACCATAAAAATTTTAGAATCAAAATCTTGAGTTTTTTTAGCTCATTGTGGAGAGAAAGTGAGAGATATGTTGTGTTTAGTTCACAAGAATGGAAAAAGAAGAAGGGTAAATCGATTTTAGGAGCATTAAGAGCTTCAATTTGGTTGTTCATGGTGGTTGTGGTATTGATGACAATGGCAATCTTGTAATTACTTGAAGATGATGAGGGTGAGAGAGTAAAAATGTCATTTTCGAAAAAAAAATAAAAAAAATTGATGGTATTTTCGTAAATTATATGAACTTGTGGGGTGAATAGGACAAAACCAATTTTCAAAAAAAAAGGAGGTTAATTTTGTGTTTGACTTTAAGTTGTAGGTCAATTTTGCAAAAATCCCAATAATTTATAAATATTTGTAAATAATTTTAAAAGGTTAGTTTAATTTTTTTTTACATTGCAAACTTAAAATATTTAGAATAGTTATGTTTAAAGGTAAATTTAAAAAGGTAGAGTATCAAAAGATTTGTAGTAGGGGTGGGCACTTTATCCGATATCCGAAGTGGCACCCGAACCCGATCCGAAAAAACCGAACCGAAATCCGAACCGAAGTAGCAAAATACCCGAACGGGTATTGAATAAGGAGAGATTGGATACCCGAACCCGAACGGATAATACCCGAACCCGAATGGATATCCGAAGATAACCGAATATATGTATAATTAACCTTATGTTTCTAGTTTATATCTCTCATTTTATATAAAATATTTATATTGATACTACACATAATTTAAGTTCATATGATATACATACAATTCCGGAAAAAATGATTTGCTACTCACTTAAAATGCATGTCAAGTTTTTTATTTCAAAAATTAACAAAAAGTTATATCCAAAATTAAAAAAAAAATAACTAAATTAGTGTCTTTTTAGTTTTAAAATGTTATGTCCAAATCTATTAACCATTCAATCTATTAAAAATAAAAAATTAGTTAACTAAAAGTTATATTTTTAAATACAATAAACTTGAGAAATGAAAATTTTAATATTTTTTTTCAAAATCTAAATATCCGAACCCGATCCGAAATAACCGAATCCGAACTAAAAATACCCGAACCCGAAGTACAGAAATACCCGAACGGGTTCTAGACCTCTATACCGAAATACCCGAAAATCCGAAATACCCGATCCGAAACCGAACGGGTACCCGAACGCCCACCCCTATTATATTATAATTATTTTGTAGTAAAATTAAAAATGTTATTGATGACCAAAGCTGGAATCCTTCTAACCGATGGAGAGGTTACCTTTTTCTCTAAATTTTATTAGTCGAGAGATTACTTTGGCTTCAGAACTCCTACCCTCGTTTCTCATTTCTCTCCTAAATCCGCTAGATACTCCTTGCTCATCCGCATCAGCTGAGAAAATTCGATTCAACCATTTTCCGATCTCGAAACTCTCCTTCTCTCAGATCTTAGCTCTCCTCTACCTCTCTAATGGCGATGAGAGGTGTCGATTTCAAGTGGTGAGCTATCTTCAATCTTTCATTAGGGTCCAATATAAAGGACACGACTTTCGATTCCGTGGGTATCTGATTTGTGTGTGTAACGTTGCAGGTACGATGGGTTCTTCTTGTCGATGCTTGCCACCAGTGTGTATCCTTTTTTATCTCTCTCTCTCTCTCTCTCTCTCTGCTTGTTGGTTTCTGCAAATTTTGTTTTTTCTTTTGGTCGTATTGTTCTTGCTTGGATCGAGCTGAATGTTGTCAATCCGGATGAAAAGGAGAGTAGGTTTACTCCTAAAGATCCAATTTTTATCGTCTTCTCATGGAATTGAGGAACTATAATAATTTTGTTCTAGGGGTTTAAGGTTGATTTGGATGACCTCTCTATTTCGTTTCCTTAATCTGTCTTTGTAGAATCATTGTTGCTATCAATTGGAAGAGGTATAGTTCGTGCGATTACCCTTTGCATATTTGGATTGTGGTTGGTGCCTTCTCACTTCAGCTTCTTCTTTTTTTTGTTGTTGCTCTTACCTGTTTAGCTTCAGTTCTTTTTGTGTTCCTTTCCTCTTAACTTCTTCAGGTCGATTACACCACCGTCTTTATCTTCCGCGTCTTTATGTTTGTTGACAATGGTCTTGCTGCTGGACTTGGCTTGTAAGTTTCATCCAAAGCTTTTATTACTGTGATTTTCAAGGTTTTGCCATTTGTAGAATCTTCATGGTTTCCTAGACTTGTTATTGAAAGAAGAGCTGTTTGTTTTGTAACTCATTGAAAAAGATTAGAATTATGAAAAAAAAAATATATATATATATATATATATGGTAATATCAACCTTCTCCTTCTTGTTATTTATATGAATTGTCTGGGTCATTTATTTAACATTGAATTCTTGTATATATTAGGGATTTTGGAAGTCAACAACGGAACATTGGGTTTTGGGGGAGAGTGGTGGTGCTATCTGTCCTATCTCTGCTGCTGTATCCATTTCTGTGGGCTTGGACTGTTATCGGTACTATATGGTTTACAAGGGCAAAAAGCTGTGTAAGCAGTTCTTATCATCATGTCTTAAGGATTATTCTTGTTGCAAATCCTGTTTCTGAGCTTTATGTATTTCGCTTGCCATAGTTACCTGAAGATGGCCAAAAATGGGGTTTCCTCATATGGCTCATGTTCAGCTACTGTGGCCTCCTCTGCATTGCTTGCATCTGTGTCGGAAAGGTAAGGCTCTCATCAAACTTTTTTGCTGGTCTGAAGAGGACACCTCGCTAATATTAGTTTGCTTGACAGTGGCTGGCGCGAAGACAGGTGCACTCACTGCGTGCGCAGCAGGGAATTCCGAGTTCAGAGTTTGGTGTAAGTTTCATTTTAGTATTTCTTTCTGACCCTCATCTGAGTATATATATATTTTTTAATCAATGTCTGTTTTTCTTGTGTCTAGATTGTGGTTGACATGATCAGGGTACCGGACTGGGCATTTGAAGCGGCAGGCCAAGAGATGAGAAGCATGAGTCAAGATGCTGCTACTTACCATCCTGGACTTTACTTGACTCCGGCTCAGGCAAGTCCTCTCCTTTTGTTCTCAGTACGTTAAGCATTTAGTAACTTGGTCCTTTAACATGTATATGACTCGAACCTTCTCTATCCTTGGTTTCAATCTCACATACTGGGTAGTTATGTTCTGATGGGCATATTCTGTAGATAAGAAATTTTCATTGCCAAATATCTGATGCTTGATGCTTTATAAAACAGACAGAAGCTGTTGAGGCACTCATTCAAGAACTTCCAAAGTTCAGGCTAAAAGCTGTCCCAGATGATTGCGGCGAATGCTTAATCTGCTTAGAGGAGTTCCAAATTGGGCATGAGGTACTTTACATCTCTGTTCTAAATTGTCTCCATTGCTAGGGATTAATCACTTTCTGGTAGATATTATTAAGTACAGTACTGTGCTTGCGTGCTTTCCATAGATGAGCCGAAATTGTCTAAATTTTTGCAGGTTAGAGGATTACCATGCGCCCATAATTTCCATGTGGAGTGCATAGACCAGTGGCTGCGTTTGAACGTCAAATGTCCTCGGTGCCGGAGCTCGGTCTTTCCAGACCTTGATCTCAGCGCATTATCCAACCTCCAGAGCTCAGAAGCACAACACCCCTCACAAGGGAACACAGAAGCTCGGTACATAAGAAGCCAACCACAAAGCGAGAGCTATTTCTTGAGACTTCAACCCGTAATTCACCCTGTCCACACAGACATAGCTCTGGAGACTGCAGAGAATGTTGGAGTTCCTCCTTTTTTGGCCGGTGGATCTCAGTCTAGGAGATGAGAAAAATAAGTGCGAGTCTGAAAATTCTACTCATTACTAACTCTTTGATTGATCGAAGGGTAGAAAAAAAACACATTTGGAATCTACCCCGATCCCCTTCAAAAGTTTTCACCTTTGAGGCTTTGACAGTCTTGCAATGTAAATAAATTGTGGTTTAAAAAAGAAAAAAAATCTTGGGGGGCTTTACATGAAGAATTGTTTGTTCAGACTCTTAACGGTAGAGAATGTTCGTATATCTTTACTTAGTTATGGTTTCAGGTTGACAACAATTTTCTATTTTGTTTACCCAAATCATGTGAATTGGTTTCAAAAACATACATTATATATATCGAAGTTAATATGCATCATGTACATATCGATTTTGTACTAATCCTTTCATAAAACCTGCACTCAAAATTCAATGACGAGAGATTTTTGAAAGGGTTGGTAAGGTGATTATGAATATGGTCTTAAGAGTTTGATTTTTGTCTATTTATACAACTTTTTCGTGCATAGTTTACCTTTAACATTGTTGAAGGATTTTGGAGGAGATAAGTTAGTGGTATAATCGTCTTTAAGTAGTCGTCAGATAGAACCTAGATAGAACTTACTGAATCTCTGTAATATTATTTGAAAAATCAAATTTACTATGCGATTGATTACATAAATATCTTTAATGAACTAAAAATATTATATATGGTTGATATTAATAATATATTTCTATTTTTTTTATAATAAAATTTTAGTTACTTTTTAAATTTAATTTTTCCTTTGAAAACACACATAAATAAAAAAGAAACTATTTATAAAATATAAACATACAAACATTTATATATAAACGAACTTTGATTATTTTTCTAAATTTTCCTGAAATCAATATAAATAAAAAAGGAAAACATATAAACTTTTAATATATATAACAAGATATATATATATATATAACGTAGCTTCACAAAAAACTATAAATATAAATTCCTTTTAAAATCTTCTTCTAAGAGATAATAATATTTTTACTTTGAATATATTAACTTATTTTGTTGTTATTCTTTTTTCATAATAAAGTTTTTAGTTAAATTTTTAGTTTAATTTTCCTTTTTGATAAACACATAAATAGAACATTAAATATTTATAAAGTATAAACATATAAATTTTTATATATAAATGAATTTTAATTATCTTTTCTAAATTTTCTCAAATATCCACAAATAAAAAGGGGAATATATAAACTTTTACTATATATGTATATATAGCGTTGCTTCGCAAAAAAGAAAATAAAATATAAGTTCTTTTAGAAATCAATAAATTTTTAATTTGAATATACTAAGTTTAATATATTATAATTAATAATGATATTTTCTTTTTATCAAACTTTAATAAGTTTTTAACTTAAATTTCATTTTTTTTAAACACATAAATAATAAAAAGGTATATATATATATAATAGAAATTATATAGATTCTACATATAAACGAATTTTTTATTCTTTGTATTTGTTAAAAACATAAACAAAAAGATATCTATATTATTTTATTTTAAATTAATTTTGTAAAATTTTAAGATATATTTTACAAAATAAATTTAAAATAAAATAATATAGATATCTTTATTCAAAATAATAATTTATTATAATTATATTTTTATCAAACGATTACTTACTTATGAATAAAATAAACAAAAATCGTTGCTGAATTTAAAAGAATAAAAGAAACTCAATATACCAAAATAAATAACTGAATTACTGTCCAAAAAAATTGAAATAATATGAAATATAATATTTAAAAATCACATATCTGATTAAGATGGTAACATAATGATATTTAATATAATTTTTATTTATTTATCATACATATAAATTACAAAATAACCTAATACTTATAAACAAAGAAAAATAATATTTAATAATACTTATAATTTAATTATTTCATAAATATTTATATTCGTGCATGAGCACGGAAAAATCACCTAGTAAAATATATTTGGACTGCATATTTCATTGAATAATGCGGTGGGGACGGATATATAAATTTCTAAAACTATTTGTGATCTGATTTGCTTCGTTTAAATAATCATTTATTCTATCCGATCTATTACACAATTATTTAGATATTTGATGTCTGAATATCCACAAAATTTTATTTTAACCGGATATCCTATTCAATCCTTATTAACTAAAAAAACTAATAAAATAATAAAAATACAAAAAAAATAAAATCTTATAACAAAGTAATTTTGTACCTTTTAAAACCTCAATAAAAAATAATCAATTTAATACATTGAAGCATTATAAGACTTACATAAAATATAATAATTTTATAGTTTATATATATAATTCTTTAAATATAAATATATGCTTATAACATATATCTTTGTTTCCCAAGTCTATAGTGAGTTACAAACAAAGTTTGGATATATGTTGCTAAAATATTAGTACTTCTAATTTGATTTGTTTTACGAATATTTTATATTACTATTTGTTTTGATTTGTGGAATTACAAATATTCGGATTCTTAGTGTTTGCACCAAAACAAAGTATGAATAGGATCGCAATTTACTGGTATTTTATGCAGTTATGTACATTTATGTATATATATATGTGGAAGATAATTATCTTTTTGATTAACATGGATATCACAGATCTATGGAAGAGCCTAAACAATTCTTAAGGGGAAATGTATCCACATATAGACTCTTTCTCTTGTTGTGCAAATGGGAGGAGAGTAAGGGTTTATATTCGTGTGAGTTTCAATAAGCAATTTGACTTAGTTTTTATGAATCGAACCTGAAGTGTGTTGGTATCCAAATCCGTCTCCTGATTACTACTCGACCACAAGGTCTGGACAATTATTTTTGACACTAAAACCTTCATATCAACAATGTCCAGGTATGATTATAACCGTATTTAAAGAGTAATTCTTGGGTTCACCCCCTAGGGTGAACCTATAGGTTCACCAACCAATAAGATTTAGTTATTTCAAATCCGATATCTTTTAAAAAAGGAAACAAAATATTGTCAAATTATATTACGTTTTTAAAATTAAAAAGAGTACAAATAAATAAAAATAATAGTAGTTGCAAAAAAAAAGTTTTCAAAACAACTAATACCATAAACAAAACACTAAACTCTAAAGCTAAAGCCTAAACCCTTTGGTAAACCCTAAACCCTTTGATAAATTTTAAATTCTTGAATTTTAAAAAAATATATTTTTAACACAATCAACAAAACACTAAACCTTAAATCCTAATCCTAAACCCTAAACCCTTGGGTAAACCCTAAACCCTTGGGTAACCCCTAAACCCTTGGATAAACCTTAAACCCTTGGGTAAACCTTAAACCCTTGGGTAAACCCTAAACCCTTGGATAAATCCGAAACTTTTGGATCAAATCTTAAACTTTAAGATTTATGATTTATTCAAGAGTTTAGGGTTTACCTAAAGGTTTAGAGTTTAGGATTTAATATTTGTTGGCAGTATTAAAAATACTTTTGAAAAATAAATTCTTTTTTTTTTTGCGATTAAAAAATCTTATTTTTGTGATTAATACAATTTTTATTTTAAAAATATAATATAATTCGATAATATTTTGTTTCTTTTTTTAAAAGATACTGAATCTAAAATGACACAATCTTATTGGTTGGTGAACCTACAGGTTCACCTAGGGGGTGAATCCAAGAATAAGTCGTATTTAAATGATTATCACAAACTTTTCTCTGAACAATCGTATAAACAACGAGTGGGCTAGCTAGATATGTCGGAAATCCTTAAGCCCTTAAAAACCTCACCGTACGTGAGTTTCTACTTTAAACATCTGGAGCTTATGATCACCATCACGAAAACAAGATATTCAGTTGAAGCATATTTTTATTGGTCAGGAAACAATCTATACTAGATGATAATCCGCGCGCATGCGTGGAGTGAGTTTTTATAATAATGTTTATTTATTAAATAGTTTTAACATTTTGCAACACTACAATATTTATCGATTATAAAATAACGAATAAAAATATAGGTCTCTTAAATATACCATTGTTGTTAAAAAGTTAACATATTACATCTCATTTTAATTATTTTTAAGACTTCATATGCGTAAAATAAAATTACGTTTTGCGGCTGACATAAATCATCAAAACCAAATAGGTAACATCGATTGTATAATGACAAAAGAAGATTAGATTTCCTGCTCCCGATTTGTTTACTATTAACTCTGCATAAGTAAATTCATTTTCTACCTCTATAAAATTGTGCTTTCATTCTCGTCTTTGTTTTATTGATATGAGTTAAATTTTTTTTTTTTAACTTCTTCTATGAATTTGGTGAATTAAATAAGTATCAATTTAAAATAATGGATATCTGTAAAAATTAGTTTCACTCCAGATAAATATCTAAAAATCAAAATTTTGAAAAAAATCATCTGCAAACTATATTAACAGATTAGTGTTCAAATCTAATATATCAAGTTGTTATAGAATATATAAGTTTAGACTCGAAATATAAATGTCTGTCTAGTATATATGCACCAGTTTGGTCTAAAAAACATCTAATTCTAAAACAACAAAACAAATTACTTATTTCACCAGTTCGGGTAATATCTGAATCCAAACGGGTAATATCTGAATCCGAATGGATATGCGAAGATAACCAAACATAAGTATACTTAACCCTATATTTCTAGTTTATTTCTCTCATTTTATTCAAAATATTTATCTTAATGATGCTTATTGCTCAAAATTGGATAATATACATATAATTATGGACAAAATTATTTGCTACTCACTTAAAAAATATATTAAGCTCTTGTTTCTTGCATTAACAAAAATTGCATCTAAAATTTCAAAAAAACAACTAAATTAGTGTCTTTCTATTTTTAAAGTTTTATCTCCAAACCTATTTATAGTTTGATTTTTAAAAAAATTAGAAAACCAGATAAGTTAAAATATATTTTAAATACAAAAAAACTCAAACAATGAATCATTTATTTATTTTTTCTTCAAAATTTTAATATCAGAACCCGACCCAAAATATCTAAACCCGAACATAAAATACCCGAACCTGACTCGAAGTGTAGAAATACCCGAACGAGTTTTATACCTTTATACTAAAATACCTGATACGAACCCGAACGTGTATCCGAACGCACACCTCTTATCTGATCATCATTTGTATCTTGCTTGAACAAAAAAAAAGTTAAGCCATTGTCACAAAATTTTCAATGTGGGATTTTTACCATTTTTAGTAATTTATAGTCGTTTTTTTAAATTCAAAATATAACATATAAGAAAAAATCTAATTTTTTTATTATATGCTTAATATGATTGTTTAATTTCTTTTAATATTATAAAATTAAACAAAAAAGAGAGATGTTAGAAAAATTGTTATCAAATATGTATTATTCATAATCATTAATTATCATATATATATTAATCATATTAGGTAATTTCGTAGCTTTTATTTAAGGAAAGAAAAAATATTCTTTTGTACACTACTAATTAATTTGATAGTTAGTTTAATGAAAAAACATAGTATATGTTTATATGGACCAATTTATTTTTCTAACAATTATAAGAATCATATCATGATGACATATAGCTACGAAAATATGTTGTAATGTTCCGAAATTAATATATAGGGGATTCTACCGTGTGTATCTATATTTTTATAGGTCAAGAAACAATCTATATTCCATTGAAGCATATTTTTGTACGATGATATATATACGCAATATCTTTATATCTTATCAAAAAAAAATATAAGCAATATCGTTTCTCTAGAATAATTGAGCTCAACGTAAAAACCAAAAACTGAAAGAAGTATAAATAACAAGCTTTGTAGGCATGTATATGTGTATATATTATAAATATAGGATACGAATATGTCTACCATCTACCATAAACGTTTATAATGAATAAAGATTCTGCACATGATCTCCCCCACCATACCAAAATGTGTGTATACTTACGTATAAACACGTGCATGTTTGTTTGTACAGGATTCGGTTGATTAGAATGATAAACTTAGGAAATGGGGTGACTAAAGACGTTTTATTAGAATCAAACAAGGGATTACAAGATTGTCGGGAAAATAAGGAGACAAGATAGAGGTTTAAACAACAAGATCAGAGTGATCGATGGGAAACCCTAAATCTAGCCGCTTAGTGTGTAGTTTGTCCAAAAGTCCTCTTTTCGTTGCCTCCTCCTTCCCTCTTATAGTGCCCTTGTGCGTGATGCCCTAATCGCGCCTGTCCTTTGGGCCTTGTCGCCCAAAGGCCGAGTATGTGGGCCTTGGTACTGTTTCGTCCAAGCCGAGTATAGCTGATCGGCTTAGCTGACCGGCTTAAAGTACTCTAGGGTCGAGCCGACGTCTCTAGCCGCTAAGCCGACTAAGCTCGATCGACCTTGTCGGGCTAGGGCCTGTTATTTGATGGGCCTTGTGGAGGGATGTAATCCATCTCCTACAATAAGTCCCCCCCCAGTTCACTTGTGAGCGGCTTGTCGGTCTCAGTGAATTTGCGGGTCAGGTTCGTTCATATAACAGGACCTAATGCCAGCGACAGCTCGTTTTACCAGTGTATGGTTTTAGTCGCGTACCGCGTCTAGTCGCTCCGCGTTACATCTTCTCACGATGCGTTGTGTTTTACTCGGGAGGTAAAATTCTCTGACTAAGAGCCCGGGTGGTTTTACTCGGGAGATGAACTTCTCGAATTAGGGGCCCAGGCGGTCTTTGGATGGTTAACTCTGTTGAGTTGGTTCGGGCTAGAACCAGAGATTAATTTCGGTCCGGTTTCTTGATTGAAAACCGGTTTGGGCGAGAAACCGAACCGTCGCGAGTAGGTTTTTGGGCATTTAGGCGGCCTTTGAAGCCCATTTAGGCCTTTGTAGACCTAATGATGATGCTTCGAAGAATGCGCCTCGTTTTTGCTATAAATAGGCGTCTCTCCTTTGCTTTCGTCATTCTTCTCTGCAGACTCAGGTATTCCACTTTCTCTCCCTTCTCTCTACTTTTATTTTCTCTCTCTAGATAAGCCTTCTGTAGCATAGGGTTTTCCGCTAGCGATCTAGCTAGTTTAGTCGTCCCCCCGAGTAGAAAGGATATGGCTCCAGGGAATCGGTTATCGCGCGAGGAAAAAGGAAAGGATATAGCTACATTGCCGAGCCCGGCTAGGGATGCGGACGGGGGTCCGTTGGAGGATTTCGACATAATCCATCGTGATGCTCTGCGGGATACGGATAACATGAGCCTTTCCCAGCGTCTTTTGGTCGCTGACGCCCATAGGCAGTTTCGCGAAGAAATCGAAGGAAACGTTGAGGACGAGGATAGAGAGGCGAGTGGTTCTGAAGCGCCTAGCCTTGTCGTAAGACCCATGAGACGGGCTCATCGGAGGGGTCGTATCGACCAGTCAGACCGTCTCCCCGCTCCGAGAAGTGTTCCGTTCGACGAAGTAGACTGCCGTCCTGTGATATATCACCCTGGTGGGATTTTCGAAGAACTACCTTCGCTGCCTCCCGAAGCGTTACGCGACCCGCGAGTTCAATCGTGGGGAAACGTTTTCAGTTCCTGTTCTTCCAACGAGACCGTGAAGAATTTGCTAAGGGAGAATGGTGGCGCTGGAGTCACCTTCCTCATTCCGTCAACCGAACAGCGGCCGTGGTCGCCACCGGTTGGTTACCAGTGCGTGTACGAATGCTACTTCAAGGATCAGACGAAGCGCTGGTTCCCAATCCCCAGACTGATCACGTCTTACGCGTTTCGTCGGGATATCGCCATTTCTCAGCTTCTGAACGGGTCGCTGCGCATAGCTGTCATGTTGATGGTTATGGCAGCGGAGATGGATGTTTCGATGAGCGTGAGGGTGTTCGAGGAGCTGACTTTCACGAAAGCGGAGCCGAACGGGATCTTTTCAGTAAAGATGCGAGCGAGTTACAACGTTTTGACCGGTCATCCCAACAAAACGCAGGATTGGCAACGCGCATACTTCTTCATTAAGTCCGACGAGCATGCCTTCGAGGAGCCGCCGGGGGACGATTATCGCGTTTTATGGAATCAGCAACTTGGTAGAGATTTGTCTGTTTACTCGTATTCTGGTCGATGGTTCTGATGCTCCCTTTTTCTTTTGCAGTTCGTCATCCCAATACAATTGCCTATCCCGAGAAATTCTTCGAAACTGCTCAACTGATCGCGACGCACAGTCATCTCAGGTGGCCGGATCTTAGTCGGGAGTGGATACATCGGCAGCAAGCTAGGATCGCTAGAGGTAAAGTTGCTGTTCACCTTAGGGAGATGCTCTTGAACCTTTTTCGTAGTCTTCGTGTCTGATTTCTCTTTCTTTTACAGTTGATTGGGAATCGAGACTTCCTTGTGTACTCGGTCCCCGCAGATCACGTCTCTCCCTGTTTACTCGGAAACAACAAAAGCTCCTTAACCAAGCTAGAAAGATGGAGGGAGTTCCCGATTTGAGTGCCCTGTTGAAAGGGAAGCTTCAAATGCTCTCAACGAAGTCGTCTTCTGCCGGTGCCTCAGAAGTCAGGCCTGTTCCCGTAGATGGAGATGTGAACTCTGAGCCGCCAGCTCAGAGTTCCCCAAAGAAGAAGGCCAATAAGGCCAAGAAAAGGAGTGTCCCTTTGGAGGAGGCACCATCCTCTGCTGATGTCTCTGAAGTCGCGGCTAAGAAGAAGAAGAAGAAAAAGGAGAGCAAGAAAAGGTCTCGTGAGGAGGCTTCTGTTGAGGTTTTGGAGACCTCAACTGCCGCGGGGAATGATGATGCGGAAAGAAACGATCCAACCAATTCTACTCGGGGATCACCTGAGGAACGTCCCAAGAAGAAATTGAAGAAAAAGACAGCGGAAGACGATGGGACTTCTGCTCCCGGGATCCCTTCTAGAAGTGGGGAACCGGCTACCGAAGCCGGAGATGGCTCACGGGATGAATCTCCGTTGAGTAAGGGAGCCCCTTCTTCTTCTACGAGGGAGACGGGTGCGGGAAGCGGAGGTTCGCTTCCGCGGAAGGCGGGAGGAGGAACTCGCTTTCCGGATCGCGTAGAGTTCCTTTACGACGAGGCGACTCCGTTGGTTCTGAATCCACTTCAATGTGCTGAACTGACCCGTCAGATCCGTGGTGGGACCAAAGAGTTGCCGCCGATCGACGACTTATACTTCAAAAAGGAGTACATTGACGCGGCTATGGCGAGCAGACGGGTAAACTCGCTTTTCCCTTATTTCCCTTTCTCTTTCTTAAAAATTTCCTAAGTCTTTATTGCTTTGTGCAGAGTGACGGAAGCATGAATTATCTCGTTGAGAAGTACGACAGCACCTTGAAGCAGACGATGGTTCAGCTTGGCGCCTCGGAGAAGCTCGCACGGACCAGATTGGGCGTGATCGAGAGGTTACGTGCTGAAAACAAAAAGGCCTGCGACAAAGCGGCCAAAGAGAAAGAGGTCCTCCGAGTTAAATTTGAGGAGTTGGAAGACAAGCTGAGGTCTGACCGTCTCGCGAAGAAGGACGCTTTACGCGAGAAAACTCGCTTAGAGCGGTTGGTCGCTTCCCTCGAGAAAGAGAAGGCCGAGCTCGAGGAAGAGAGGGACGCTGTCGTCGGAACGCTGGTCAAAGAGAGGCAACGTCTGAGGGACTCTAGGGTTCAGGAGGTCACCCGCGAGAGGATCAAGGTTCAAACGGCTATGGCGGACAAGTCTACTCGCTGTGTAGGTAAGATGAAGGGCTATCTGGATCGCCTTAACGCGCTAGAGAAGGCCAAGAATCTAAACGGGCAGGCTTCAGGAACAAAAAAGTGCCTCGAGATGATAAAAGATAGCGGGATCGAGATTCCGCAGAGTATGATCAACATCTTCTCGGAGCAGGAGAAGATGTATGAGGCTGAAGTCACCAAACTTTACCTCGAGCCATTCTCTGAGGATGACTTTGCTCTCTCTCCTCTCAACCTCCCTTCTCGATTTGTAAGTGAAGAGCTCATGGGGGTACTCGACCCGTACGGATCGAATGTTGGCTTGATTAGCCACGAATCGGCTTCCCAGTTGATCACTTCCCACGAGGCGACCGAAGATCCAGTCGATGAGCCGATGGTAGACATTACTTCCGCTCTGTCGGAGCGTATTGTCGTTCCCGAAGGAACTGCCGTCGAGGAACGTCCCGACGGAAACGATCCCGAGGAAGCCGGGGACGCGATTCAAGCAGACACGGGGGATGTAGCCACCGAAGATCCGGTCCTGGTTTCTTCGTCTGAGGAGCGAGAAGAGGACGAGGTGGGCGAGGAGGAGAACAGGTCGCCACCGGCACTTATCGAAGAGACGGTCCCGGTCCCATCAGTTTCAGACCCTCCTGCTCAGGTTGAAGACCTTGGCGCTCGAGCCGTTGAAGAAGAAACGGTTGAACCGCTTGACCCGAGCAGGGACGACCAAGACATTGTCGTTTGATCTTGTTGTAATATTAGGATGTTTTCATCGGTGGTCTTGATAGACCTTGTTGTTGTATTTTAAGACTCTTTTTCCTTTGTGTTTCTCATTATTTATTTGCAACTCTTTTAAGCGATTTCGGTTATCTGTTGTGTTTGGAAAACATCAGATTTTTATCCTTAATCTTTTGCAAATAGACAAGTGATGAACCGGTAATTGGTTTTACTCGGCTGTCATCATGTTTCGATAACAAAGAGTTGAGTATAAGAGTGGAAGGTTCTTCTGTCCGTTTCCTCAGTGACAATTAAGTAACCGGGTAGCTAAGCCGTTACATTTTAGTCGAGAGAAGGCAAAGATTCACTCTGTTTAGTCGGTTCAATGCTTAGGCATAGGTGAATCGCGACTATTAAGGTCCTGGAGCCAAGTGTCTGATCAGGACATAGCTGTAAGCAAAGGAGCGTGAGTGTCCGCGTGTCCTCTGCTGGAGGCACGTGAGCCATTCGATGTGAAAGTCATTATTTATTCGATTGAGACCTAGGTAAGGTTTTGACTTTGGTTTTGTTACAGCTGGACCTGTTAAGGCTGCCTACGTACCTCGGTTGAGGATCAAGCCATTCGTAGTTAGTTTTTCCCGAGTAAAAGTGGCTGTGAGTGGCGCATTTACTCGGTCGAGTAGAAGTGACCACGGAGGTGCATCTACTCTGTTTTTTGTTACAGCTGGACCTGTTAAGGCTGCCTACGTACCTTGGTTGAGGATCAAGCCATTCGTAGTTCGTTTTTTTCCCGAGTAAAAGTGGCTGTGAGTGGCGCATTTACTCGGTCGAGTAGAAGTGACCATGGGGGTGCATCTACTCGGTTTTTTTTTTTTTTTTTTGTGTGGAAATACTTCTACGAGTAGAAACGTCGTAGGTGCATTGAGTTCCATGATCGTGGGACTTCTTCGCCGCGCGACGTTTGGAGTCTGTATACGCCAGGCTTGATGACTTTAATGATTTTGTAAGGTCCTTCCCATCTTGCGCCGAGTTTACCGGCGTTGAGTTCCTTGGTGTTCTCAAACACTTTGCGCATGACAAAGTCGCCGAGTTCCAGAGGTCGTGCGCGGACCTTTTTGTTATAGTAACTCTCTATCTGATGTTGGTAATTCTGGATGCGCAGCAGGGCTTGATCTCTTCGTTCTTCTATCTCATCGAGGGCATCAAGTAGCATTTCCTTATTCAGCTCGACGTATTGAGGCATTTTGGAACGTCGGAGGCTTGACACGTTAACTTCAGCAGGAGCCATGGCTTCGACGCCGTAGGCGAGAGAGAAAGGTGTCGATTTAGTCGATCCCCGTGGAGTCGTGCGGTGGCTCCATAGGACTCCATCGAGTTCATCGGCCCAGTGACCCTTTTTCAGGTCCAGACGCTTTTTAATGCCATCGATGATAAGTTTGTTGGAGGACTCGGCTTGGCCATTGCCTTGCGGGTAACGAGGAGTGGATGGGCTTAGTCGAATGTTCCACTTGCCACAGAACTCCTTAAAGTTGCCTGACATGAACTGCGACCCGTTGTCGGTGACGATCTCATAGGGCAGACCATGGCGGCAAATAATGTTTTTCCAGACGAAACCGCGGACTTCTTTGTCTGTGACTTGAGCGTATGCTTCGGCTTCGATCCATTTAGTGAAGTAGTCGGTCAGGACAAGGATGAAGCGTCTTTGGCGGGAACAAGGAAGCGGTCCTATGATATCCATCGCCCATCGCATGAACGGGTAAGGGGCGGTGGTTGTGCGCAACATCTCGGTTGGACAATGGATGCTAGGTGCGTGTCGTTGGCACTTGTCGCAGCTTCTCGCGTATGACTCGCAATCAGCGTTCATCGTCGGCCAAAAGAAACCTAAGCTCCTTACTTTGATTGCTAACCACGTCCGCCCGAATGATTTCCGCCAGCGCCTTCATGTGTCTCAGCCATAACCCTTGCTGTCTCGTCGCCATGGATGCATTTGAGGAGCACTTTACTCGCCGTCCATCGGTGCAGTTCATCGTCAAGAACGACGTAATGGGCGCTGCGGGTTTTTAGCCGGCGAGCTGCCCATTTTTCTGCTGGGAGTTCCCCCTTCGAGAGGTAGTCGATGAACTCGGTTCTCCAATCTGGGCCAAATCCGTCGTCGTCTGGAGCAATGGGCTCGACGACCTGGGCGACGAGGGTTTGGTCGGTCAGTATATCGATGCTTGGTTTCTCGATACGATGTATCGGGATTGTTCGTTTCACTTGATCACGAAGCTTGCTGCCAAGGGCAGCGAGGGCGTCGGCGCAGACGTTCTCGCCTCTCGGAACTTTGATGAGTTCGAAGAATTCGAACTCTGCTGCCAAGCTTTGCACTATTTTGAGATAGGCGTCCATTCGATCGTTGCGGGCGTCGTAGTCGCCACTGAACTGACTGGCGACTAACTGGGAGTCGCAATAAGCGCTTAGTCGTTTAGCTTTGACGGCTTTTGCTAAGCGGAGTCCTGCGATCAGAGATTCGTATTCTGCCTCGTTGTTTGACGCGGGAAAGCCAAAGCTTAAAGACTGTCTGATTAGCTCGCCGGTCGGGGACTGTAATTGGACTCCGGCACCTGCTCCTTTGTTGGTCGACGATCCGTCGACGTGCAATGTCCAGTTTGAGCTTGGGAATGTGAGATCTTGCTCTAATTCTGGGGCCAGTTCGACCAAGAAATCGGCAAGGACCTGGGATTTCGCTGCCGTGCGGTTCTTGTAGATGATATCGAGCTCGCCGAGTTCGATGGCCCACTTTGTGAGTCTGCCGGATCTGTTAGTGTTCTGGAGTATCGTTCGGAGAGGCTGATCAGTTAGTACTTCCACGGAGTGCGACTGGAAATACGGTCGTAGTTTTCTCGCTGCTTCAACAACTGCTAAAGCCATCTTTTCTAGAGTTGGATACCGCGTCTCTGGTCCTGTCATGCGTCGGCTCGTATAGAAGATGGGCTTTTGCTCGCCGCGGTCTTCTTTTATCAGAACGCTGCTGACTGCAGCCTGTGATACTGCGACATAGAGAGATAGAACATCGCCGACGTCTGGCTTAGCGAGTACTGGAGGTGTAGTCAGGTACTGTTTGAGTTGAGTGAATGCTTCCTCGCACTTTTCGTCCCAAATGAACTTTTTATTTCCTCGCAGGAGATCATAGAATGGCAGGCACTTGTCGGTGGATCTGGAGATGAATCGATTTAGAGCGGCTATCCGGCCTGTGAGCCGCTGCACTTCTCTGCTGTTCTTCGGACTCGGGAGGTTTAGAACCGCAGAGATTTGCTTTGGGTTCGCCTCGATTCCTCGCTGTGTGACAATGTAACCGAGGAACTCGCCAGAAGAAACCCCGAACGTGCACTTTGCTGGGTTTAGCTTCATGCCGTACTTGTTGAGAGTTTCGAAGCATTCTTGTAGATGGCGGAGGTGATCGGTGGCATGGAGCGACTTAACCAGCATGTCGTCGATGTACACTTCCATGGTGACGCCCAGCTTATCTGCGAACATCTTGTTCACAAGCCTTTGGTAGGTTGCTCCGGCGTTCTTCAGACCGAATGGCATGACCTTGTAGCAATAGGTTCCCCTATCTGTGATGAAGGCCGTCTTCTCGCGATCATCCGGGTGCATCATTATCTGGTTGTATCCGGAAAAGGCGTCCATGAAGGTTAGCATCTCGTTTCCAGCCGTGGACTCGACTAAACGGTCGATGTTGGGAAGAGGGTAGCTATCCTTTGGGCAGGCTTTATTCAGGTCGGTGAAGTCGACGCAGACGCGCCACTTGCCATTTTTCTTTTTGACGACTACCGGGTTTGCCAACCACTCAGGGTAGCGAACCTCAGCAATCGAACCTGCGCCGAGTAGCCTGTCAACTTCTTCGTTTCGGCCTTAGACCTATCAGGGCCGAGCTTGCGTCTCTTCTGTCGGATAGGCTTGAACGTTGGGTCGACGTTTAGTTCGTGAGTTGTTATAGTCGGGTCGATGCCTTTCATGTCTGCCATAGACCAAGCGAACGTGGACACGTTCTTTCTGAGGAAATCCAGAACTGACTGCTGCATTTCGTCGGAGAGGTATGCGCCAACTCTCACGGTGCGACTCTGGTCGGCGTCATCAATAGGTAACTCGAGAACCTCGTTTTCCTGAGAGTAGGCTTTTGAGGTTGGAGGGGACACTGAGTTAACGGGTAGTGACGTTCGTTGGAGTTTGACTGTGGCGACTAGGAGATCCCTAGCGGCCTTTTGGTCCCCGCAATGTTTTTATCTTCCCGTCCGCGCCGGGGAACTTGACGCACTGATGGTAGGTGGAAGGGACAGCCTGCATCGAGTGTAACCAAGGGGTACCGAGTATAGCGTGATACGGAGCTTTTGTGCTAACGACGGCAAATTTGACCGTTCGAGTAACGCCGCATGCGCGCACCGGGAGGCGGATCGTTCCCAAGATAGTTTCGGATGACCCATTGAATCCTGTTAGCGTTCTGGAGGACGCTTTTATGTCGTCGAGGTCGACTCCCATCTTCTGCAGAGTTCCTCGGAAGATGAGGTCAACGGAACTTCCGGTGTCAATAAGGATCTTGGTGACATCATACTCTCCAATTCCAAGGACGACGAGGAGGGGATCATTATGGGGCGCGTGAACACCTTCAGCGTCATCTGGTGAGAAGGTTATCGGAGGATGACTTGTCGGTTTAGTCGGCCACTTCTGGGACGTCGCGACTTATCGACGATAATCTTTCACGGAACGGACTGAGTCGCCGCTAGGGGAGCCTCCCATGATGACGTTCAAAGACTGTCCCGTTTGTACTCGCTTGGAGTTCAGTAAGGCGCGGAGGTCTTTGGGTACGCTGGTATCAGGAGGTGGAAGTTGAGGCTGACCTTTAGCTCGCTCCAACTGTCGTCGTAAGTCTGTTGGTTTTGAACGGTTGAGCTTCACGCGGAGATCGCCTGCTCCGGCATTGAGTTTATCTCGGAGGTCGCTAATTGGCCCTTCGTTGTTGTTGCCATCGCTTGTCGAGATGCGCCGAGACTTCCGTGCATCCAGCATCGTCCGGAGATCTCTGCGTGTGGTATCGCCTTCATTTTCCGGTTCGAGCTTCCGTTTAAGGCTGTCTCTCAGGTCTCCGAGTACAGGCGAATCGTCGTTATCTTCGTCGGACGACAAGGATTGCTGAGAGAGTATAACCTCAATGCGTCTGCGATTAGCCGGATGCTCTTCGTCGGCTGAGGAGTCTCCCCCGCCGTTATCCCTTGGGGTTTCTTCCTCGTCGTCTCGTTGCGGAGCGTCGTTTTGTCGACCTTTGCCAGTGGCTTTGCGCTGGGCCCTTCTTTCTTTATTCTTGCTCCAGCTCTTACCGTTCTTTGGTTTGGCTTTCAATGGCTCAAACTTAAACTCGCCGCTTGCAAGGGACGAGAGGTAATGCGCGTAGAGAGATTTGCATTCTGAGGTATCGTGTCCTTTGACGTCGTGATACTTGCAATGTTTGGTGAGGTCGACGGTCCGGGAAGGCCCTGCTGCTGATCCGACTCCCGCTGCGGGTTGGGTGGTGCAAACAGAATCGACTTTTTGGTCGGGCGACTCGAGTTCTCTTACCCACTTGTTCCACCCCTCCCCGCGAACTACGAGAGTGGAGATTGGTGCGTTATTCTCGTTAACGACATACATGTAACCGTCTTTGCGACCGTTTTTGTCGTTTGGAGCGTGTTGGCGCGGTTCTTGTCGCGCATTTGCGTTCTTAGCCGCTGGAGCCTTGGGCGCGCTCATCTTGCTGAGGATTGCGTTGGTGTCCTCCTCCATTCGGATGAAGTTATCGGAGCGTGCGATAGCGTCTTGGAGCGACTTGGTTGGGTTCTGGTACAGGTCTTCTCGGAACTTGGAGTGGACCCACAAGGTGTTGCGCAAGGCGTCGATAGCAATTCCGTCTGGGATCTCAATCTTCGACACTACGGCTTTGAATTTCTCCATGTACTCGCGCAAGCTCTGGTCCTTTTTCTGATTGAGGTTCCACAAGCTGGATGCGGTGGCGCTGCGCTTTGTGAACATGATGTATGTCTTGAGAAAAGCTGCTGATAGGTCGCGGAAACATCCGATTGAGTTCTCTTCCAACTGGGAGAACCACGTCAGGGCTTGCTCGTGGAGAGTCTCGACGAAAAGCTGGCAGTAACCTGCATCCCTTTCGTCGTCAGGGAGTCGAGCTCGTGCCATCGCGATGTTAAAAGCTGTCATATGTTCCACTGGATCTCCGCCGGGCTTATACTCAGGTAGGCGCAACTTTTCTATCTTTCCGAGTTGCACGCTAGTTAGCGCGCGAGTAAAAGGAGTACGCGAGGTTGCTGCGAGTACACTCTCTATTTGCGGAGCTGCGCTGGTTACTTGGTGGATCTTCTCTCCCATTTGTTGAAGGCTGAGTTTGAGCTCGGCGAGCTCGCGTATTGTCGTGAGATCTGAACCTGCTGGGAGAGCGTCCGCGAGAAGGGCTTCGTTAGGCTCCGAGTCGTCAGAGATATGGTCGACTCCGGTTGCCGTAGGGTTTCTGTTGAAGAGGCGGCGGCGTATCTGCTGGGGATGGCTCGTCTGTCCATCGGGAGCTGTGTGCGCCACGACCAACGCAGCGAGTTGGTTGTCTTTTGGACTTCGTCTTGGCGAGCGAGTCGAGCCATGACGGAGCTCATGAAATCTGAGGTGATGGGCGGCGCGGCCGCAGGCGTGGGTGTCGGTTCCACGCCCAGAGCGCCGAAGGCGGCGTCGTCTTGAGCCATGTAGATCTAGAACGTTGCTTTAGTCAGCCCCACGGTGGGCGCCAATTGTTTATACAGGATTCAGTTGATTAGAATAATGAACTTAGAAATTGGGTGACTAAAGACGTTTTATTAGAATCAAACAAGGGATTACAAGATTGTCGGAAAATAAGGAAACAAGATAGAGGTTTAAACAACAAGATCAGAGTGATCGATGGGAAACCCTAAATCTAGCCGCTTAGTGTGTAGTTTGTCCAAAAGTCCCTCTTTTCGTTGCCTTCCTCCTTTCCCTCTTATAGTGCCCTTGTGCGTGATGCCCTAATCGCGCCTGTCCTTTGGGCCTTGTCCGCCCAAGGCCGAGTATGTGGGCCTTGTACGGTGTCGTCCAAGCCGAGTATAGCTGATCGGCTTAGC